>NC_073745.1:93858928-94158928 GCF_029784135.1 Toxorhynchites rutilus septentrionalis | reverse complement strand
TCATGGGCTGTTGGGTCCTGGCGCTAATCGATTCCAAATGGCCGTGTACTAACGAGATGATGGTGTGAAGGTTCGCTGGATCGATTTGAGGATTGGGTTCCGATTGTCGGTTACGAGACCAAATTGTTTGAATAGTTTAAAATGTGAATGTACAAAAATGAATTCTCATACATTTCATATGATTATAACTGACAAGGTGAACTTCATCCCGCCCAAAACTGATTTTTTGATATGAATTGTTTCGAACATTCGCGTTTTCATACTAAGCGAATGTTCGTTGATTCAATCGCAGAACTTTTCATTGATTGATCTTCAAATTGGCCCTTTAGAATTTACTTTTACTATAAACTTCCTAGTACATCTACGAAAACTCGTTATTATAATATAAATTTATTTTCAGACGCAATTGTCGCTCAATACTCTTGATTCACTTGCAAATAACATGTTCTCCGTTACATGTAATACACGTTTGATACACGCGTTATTCCACCAGAGAATCCATTGCTATTTTAGCTTCACACGAACGGATCACGAAGCTTAATTCCGCAAACGCGAAATCCATTTGGACTCACAATGATGTTTTGTAGAACATATGGGATTTTTTTTCGAACTCTCCCTCAAAGTTTTCCAAAAATTTCAAATTTTCGAAATTTGTTCTCCCCATAACATTGATCAACGGGTGGAGACAAATTAAACAAAATAAAGACGGATCAAATTGGGCGATTCCTTTCCCCATTATTAATTATATAGATTGAACCCTATACGAATTAGGGAATTACAATGGATATAGCATATCAAAAGAATCGTAGGGAATTTTCTTTTTGATCAACCTGCAAATTATTAAAATCTGTTCGTACCAAAAAAAAAGGCATTAATGTTGAAACTACACTGACAGACAAAATGAAGTACCGTCATCTAGGGGCAAATTGATCACTGAAATGAAATTGAACAAACGTACTAGTGAAAACAAAGTGAAACTTTCGAAGATATTATTCAATCAAATCTAAAAGTTGTTTATATGAAACGTTAAATAATCACCTGTAGATTCTTTTCGTTTGTGGTAATTATCAAATCGTTCATTAAATTGCATGAAAATTGATCTTTTTCTGAACCGCATTTTAGTTTTCATTTTTAAGCATGGTAAGGAAACATATTCTCAACACAACAAAACAATATCAATAGACACCAAACATATTTAATTAACACTAAGCTGATTCCTTACAAATTGAAATGGTAATCAGATAGTCACAATTACTATTAAAACGAATGAGAAAAACCAATTTTATGAAAAAGCAACATAAAAGAGAACTTTTTTTAAACCAGACGGCAAAAGTTGCATCTCAGTCTTCTCGGAAACCGTTGAACTGAATTGGACGTGACAAGTTTCATTTGAAACCCCATGTTGTGTCATTTGAGAAAACTCTGAAGTTTTATCGAAATCGATTCACGGGTTCCACGGGCACAATTTCAATGGCCATCAATTCTAGAACCCAAAACAACACAAAATCCGTCAGTTGGAGTATCAAAGTCATGTTTTTTTTTCAAAATAGCTTATTTATGATGAATGCAAGCCTATCTGACCTCATTGACGTAACCCGGATGTGTTCCGGATCAAAGTGCGTGCTACATTTTTGCTTCAGAGATTATAAGAAATTGAAAGTAAAGCAATTTATTGATTAATAGCTGAACCCAATGCAAGCCTACTCACGTAACGCATAAAAAAAATGGATTACGCGACAAACTCTATTTTGCTCAACTCGTGGGCCTCCGTGAATTTTGATTTCATTCGTAAATTCAACATTCTAACAGCACTTCACACTAACAACTCTGAGACAATGATCGCACTACCACCTTCTTCTTGAATGGCGTTTACATTCCCTGTGGAACTTTTGCCGTCTCAACGTATGCATTAACTAGCGTCGTTTATTAATACTTAGTTGGGATTTCTCAAGCCAAATCACACGCCTTGAATGTATTCCGAGGGGCAAGCTCTAGAATACGCGTGATCGCAGTGCAAGTCGAAGGAAATTTCTCTGACGAAAAATCCCCCGGCCAGAACGGGAATCGAACCCGAACACAAGGCATGATAATGTGAGACGCTAACCACTCGGCCACTTGGAATGCGTCCATCGATTTCGGAATTCTATAACAATTTTGTGCAGAAATCTCGACCGTTTTCCAAACAGAAATATCGCGTTCTGATTGGTCGAAATCGAAGATACAAGCTTCCTCTCGTACTCACATTTATTGCTCAGTCAATTTCTGATAGATTTATGAGAGTTTTGCATCAATCGTTTTAGGCGCATTGGCACACCAAAATGTGTTTCCACAACACGGACTTCAAAACCAAGGTGCCTGGGGAAATCGGCATTGCAAATATATTCAAATCAGGGGCATTTTTGTATTGCAAGAAAGGTGAGTGATACGATTAATGCTGGCAAATAAAATATAAATTTTGAAACTTTAGTGCTGGTTGCTTCGCGAAATTTTATATCAATGCATTGTGAAACGTATCTCAAAAGTGTGAGTGTAAAATTGTATATTTTAGTTGTCTTGAAAATGACTTCAAATACGAAACGATTTATTTCTATGTTTATAAATAAAAACCAATGTGTGTTCTCGCTCGAGAACGGATCGTCCGACTTGAACTGATTATTTTGTTCTTCACACAAGGAAGGTTCATCCGGCGAGAAAAATAGGAAAAGTGAATGAATAGAAGTAATTTTCTATATGTTCTACTCTCAACATTAATTCTTAGCACATGTTTTGGCATCCCGATTTACTAAATAAAAAAATCCTAAAAATAGCATAAAATGCGCTACTCCCCAATACTTGTATATCATTTGTTTAATACGTGATCAATTTGAGCGAGCGAAACCTCACGTATTAAATCTCCTTTTTACTTCTACAAAAAAAACACTTTCCAACTTCATTTTATAATGAGGTGTAATAATATCACGCATTTATGCAACAGCATCAGTAGCTATGTGAATAGCGTGGTCGTGTTTAATAGCCTTGTATTCGATCTGGCCTTGGTTCGATCCCCGGTGACGTTATATGGACTTTTTTTGGTACAATTCCAAAAGAGATGAAAAAACTAAAAAGAAAGATATGTCTGCTCCCATACATACAAACATTTTAAAGCTTTTAAAACAGCTCATTATTTGTTAATTTGATCCTTAAGCACACGAGCATTATCTCTGCCGAAGATGAAATGTTTTCTGCCAACGCTAGTTCGGGTGTACATATGTTCTATCGTGATACACACCTTCTTCTGTCATAATCACTCGGTTGTAACTCTAGTGGAGTTTACAAATAATACACAACAACCAAGAAAAACGGCCCTATTCAGGGCCACCAGATCATTATCAAAGAGTTTAATGAAGTGATTTTTGATACAAATCCAAAATCAGCACACAGCAGATAGTCTAACGGAATCCTACGTCAACTATGCGGCCTATGCGGGTGTATCGGACATAACATTCATGTGACTTTTTAAGTTACATGTTTTTTTAAGTTTTTAAGTTATCATGTTTGATTGAACTATGCCTTTCATTTGTATGGCTTTTTCAGAGAGGAAGGGCGTCAAACCATCATAGAAACATTTCTTCTACTCTAACATCTTCACATTCCAATTTTGGTTTCATTTGTTCTATTGATTCTCGAGTCATGCAGAAATTTGTGTTTCATTTGTATGAGAGCCCACCCTTCCAGAGGGGGGAGGGGTCTCGAATCATCATAAGAACCTTCCCCGGCCTCAAAATCCCCTACATACGAATTTTTACGCTGATTGGTTCAGTAGCTTCAAATCCATAAGGCACAGACAGAGAAATAGGAATCAATTTTTATGGATGCACAGCGAGTAAATTTTTTGCGAAGATGATAAAACGAGAAGAATAAGCGATGTTCGTGCTTTTGGGTACAGAAAGAGACTGAAAATTTTTTTCAGAGGAGATTATACGCTTTATACGCTAGCGACAGCGTACATACTGTGTAAGGGTGGAATTTGAATTACAAATGCGCTCTTTTCGTTATTCCTCTCCATTGTTTCTATTCTCACGGTTGCATAAGTTGCTCGTTGTTGACAGCACTGTTAGGTAAGCACACAAGTGCAAATCGTCAAAATTCGTTGGCAGCAAGAATAGCTATTAACGTTAACTTTATTTCATAAAAAAGTAACCTGTTTTATGATTTGGCACCTTTAATGAAAGACCTGCATCAAACTTAAATTTGGCTGCCGCTAAAAAAATGGCCCTTGTGAAAAATGTTGAATGGGAAATGTGTATCAATTGAATGGACTCGATTTGGAGAGCACACTACAATGTGGACATAATAAATTAAAAAAAGATCACCGCCACTAAATGGTTGACTATGTATTTTTTGCAAGCCCCTCAATATTGTAATCAAATGAAATTATTTGGCTAATAGGAAACATTACATCATGAAAACATTCCGAAAAAGTAAGGTTAGAAATGAAAAATAAAAAAAAGTTTAATGGTTTTACTGTAGATAAATCTACTAATGACACAGATAATGCACTAAAGAATAGAAAATAAAATAAGTCAAAAAAAAACTTTTTAAGCTAAACGGTTTCATTGTGATAAAACATAATAATAATTCAGATAATGTACAAAAAGCTAAAAAAAAAAAATTAGGCAAATAGCAGTTAGCAGTTATCACACTCCTTTACTCAGTTTAATTTTACCAACAAATTGCGTCAGAAGCACAATTGTTTCTTGGAAAGTCGCAATGATTATGAAGCTGAATGCTGCATATGTGATTTGTACTGGCCGGTGGTAAATAGCTGTAATATACATTTTGTCATTTTGTTTAAATAGAAGTTCAAAATCAACAATGAACCATATTACATGTAAATCTAATTTGCAAAAACATAACCAAACACTAAAACATTGCAAGAGTATCCTATTGCATCCACTTCGAAATCCATGCTGAACTATGTGGTGCATAAAACAAATCCAACCGTTATAGAGATGAACTAGCTTTTGGCTGAAAAGAAAAAAAAATCCAACCGCTCAAAAGACTTGGGCTGCAGAAGAAGCTCTAGCGTTACATCATAACAGCTTTGAAATCCATACTCCGACACTATTGCGCATGATGTTTTATGACTCGGAAAAAAATTACATATGCCTGCAAAAAGACAGAAGCCGTTATCCCCGGAGTATTTTCAACGCATGAATCTTCCGAGAAACATCTTCAATAAATAAATTTACTATTTTGTTCTCTCGGAGTGCAATGTGCAATGTGTTTTTTTTATAAATTTACATCTCAAATAATGACAACGGTTTGGTCATAGCTGTGACAGGTGTCCTGATTTTCAACTTCGACCAGCTGGTATCCCTACACAGGTGTGATGGTTGAAAGGTTGTCACATGATGGTTGGAAAGAGTGCTCATTATGAATATTGTGAAACTAATTTACGCGAACTATGATGGGCTGATAACAGCCATTGAAATTTTGTGCTATTCTACCGTTCTCAGCAATTTGTGATTTCATATTTCTCTGCTTTCTTTACTTCTGGTACTACGAGAAGTAGATCTTGCGCAGAACTATTTGCAAGCCAAAAGATTACCTCTGAAAAACTTTGTGGCAAGACTCAACGCACTGAAATTTTTTTCTTGTTGCTGAAAGGATAGAAATAACTGGAAAGGCCATTCAAAAGGCTTTTCTAAAATCCAACGAATACAGAGTAGCTCCGTAATTAGCTGCTTTGAAGTCGGGACGCGTGAAGATTTTGTGATTTCTTGTTAATTTTATCTAATATTATGATGAATAAGTTTCCTTGTTTGAGAAATTTGATTTTTCATTGAAAAATGAAAACAAAGTCTGGATAATAAGGGTCGATTTGCGGGGTGACAGACACCCAAGACATCTACCCGGGTTTTTTTTTTTTTTTTTTTTTATAGAGGTGAGGAACGCTCTTCCAGCCTTATCTGGGAAGGGATAACCCAGACGTCGAGTGGGGATCGCACCCACAAAAACCAAGCCCTCTACTCGTAGCCTCATTCCCCCCGGGACCACATCTAGGCGACTACTTCAGGGGGCGGCTGTGCTCATGCACTTCACGAGTTTTCAACGCTAACTAGCGTTGATCCTTCCCTTTTTCTCTATACATCTCATTTACGTTTCCGTTGTACTCCGCCACGCACATCCGCAGCACAGGCTTCCTTTTACCCGTCGAGACGTGTACCGATTAGGAATTGCCCTCCAACTTGACGCGCAACCCGTCACAGTCACCCTCGCGGGGTTTCTCACCTGTCGAGACGTGAACCGATTAGGAAGCGCCCTCCATCTTGACGCGCGCCCCGTCACAGCCACCCTCGCAGGATTTCTCTTCCCAACGGAGCGCCGATTAGGCAGTGCCCTCCAACATAACGCGCACTCCGTCACAGCAACTCTCGTGGGGGTACCCACCGATTTGATGATGCTCTCCTAGGCTCTCGCTCCGCCGAAACGACCCTCGCAATGTTCCTCTCTCAATCCACCAACAGGCATTGCCAGCATTTTCTTGACCCTGCTCTCCAGATTCCGCTTCTCCGTCGAGACGTGTACCGATTAGGAATTGCCCTCCAGCTTGACGCGCAACCCGTCACAGTCACCCTCGCGGGGTTTCTCACCTGTCGAGACGTGAACCGATTAGGAAGCGCCCTCCAACTTGACGCGCGCCCCGTCACAGCCACCCTCGCAGGATTTCTCTTCCCAACGGAGCGCCGATTAGGCAGTGCCCTCCAACATAACGCGCACTCCGTCACAACGACTCTCGTGGGGTACTACACTTTGCAACAGCCCTCGCATTTGTTCCTCTTCTATGGTCAGGGGTTATTACTACGCTGGTCGGCCCTCCACTTCCGCTGTAGCTCGGACATGATGTGTATGATTACACTGTTCACAGCGTTCCAGGTGCCCTCGTCGCGACACATTTTCTCTACTATGTTCCCGGCATGAAGGGCAGGCAGCCCCTCGCGTCTTGCGGTGAACCTGGGACACACAAATACCACGTGTTCTGGTGTTTCCTCCACATCTTCACACTCCGGACAGAGTGGCGACGTTGCGTGCCCGAACCGGTGCAAATATTGCCTGAAGCAGCCATGTCCAGACAGGAACTGTGTCAGATGAAAATTCACCTCCCCGTGCTTCCTGTTCAGCCAGGTCGATAGTACCGGTATGAGCCCATACGTCCACCTGCCTTTCTCCGCCGTGTCCCATTCCTGCTGCCACACATCTACCCGGGTGTCACCAGGTCACACTACACATCCGTATCAGTGAACTTATCGATCCAAATGTATTCAAATAAATCAATCCACTTTGAAAATACAAAGTTCCTTGAGGAATGTTGGTGCCGTTGAGGAAGAATGAGATAAATTTCTTTGACATTGCAATGTCTCCAAAGTTTTGGGGTTGTGTACAGACTAACGGCGACGAAGCAAAAATGCAATTTACTTAAAAAAGAAAAATGAGCACAACAATTCTCCCGTCTTCAATAACAGACGCAAATCCCGGGAGTTATTTATCCTGAAACCAGTGGCGAGGTTTTTTCCGAATTAGCAAAACTTTACGCTTCTCACACACTGGAAGCAGCAGCAGCAGTTAATCAAACACGATTGGAAAGAACTGACTTCACGAGCACACATACACACATACACCAACGCTCACAGCGGGTCCAACACAGTAAACGATGCGAGCATTTAAGTGAAATTACATGTTCATCAGCTTTCCGCCGGAGCTAGGAAGTGGGCATCGGTATCGCAGCGGAAGATTTTGCCATTCCGGCCAGAAAAGCACAACTTTTCCTCATTACCGCAGCGCGACGGCTCACAACGGGTGGTTCCTCACGGCTCAGGGCAGGGATCGGAACGGATCGGTGGAGTGAATGAAAAATAAGTAGAATAGACACTCACTCACACACACACAGGAGATTGAAACCCATAAAAAGTAATTATTCTCTTTACAATAATTACCCATTATCATTTTCACAGCATCTCTTTCTCTCGTCCCGTGCAGTTGGGTCCAGAGGACTGTGGGTTTTTGAGTTAGTGAGTTGTTAGCGAAAATTTGGGCAAGTGAATCCACCCTCCGAAGTAATCTGTGACTCACGTAGGAATTTGTCTTTCAAATTATCGCTGAAGTTAGTATTCCACCCAGACTGTATCCGGAGAAAATATAGTTGAGAAAGAATAATACCACCGATGGAACTTCTCCGCTTCGTATGAACACAGTTCTTAAGCAACACCACCATCACCGATACCATCTTAATTTCGTCTATCCGTAGTCAGCGTGAATAATACATCCGATTACACACTTCATTTCAAATCTTTTCACCATCGGGAAAATTTCCCGGCGCCAAATTTGCGCACACACACACACACGACTCTCCCGTCGCACATCCACATCCGTATTCGGAGCGGAACCGAGTTAATTTCCTGTTTTATATGCAGTGAATGTTCCGCTAATTGTGCGCTGTGCGATTCTTCCGTCCCGTTCATTTGCTGTTTCGAGCAAATGAGATGAAGCAATTAAAGATGTGAGTGGGTTGTTTGGGTTCCGCTATTGAACCTGTGAGCTCATTAGGGTTGGAAGGTGGGGGAGGGAGGCGCGCGTGAAGTTTAAAGTTTGCCAGTTGGCATAAAAGTTAGATGGTGAAATGCACAATTGAAGCTGTCAACAGGAACTCTAGAAGTGCTGTAGATACATATCGTTGATAGAATTTTCTGAGCATCAAATGGTTTGCTGAGAGTATAGAATTAGTGTTATTCGACCTGATATCTTCAACAATTCAACAAGTTTGGGCAACTGTTCACATATTCAATGAGAGGTAAAAAAATATTTTGTCTGGATTCAGTGATTAATTCGCATTCGAAATTACTTTGTTGTTTGGGGAAAATGAGGCACCACTGGATAACGACTAAAAAAGTTATGTTTTCCAAACTGATCTACCTCATCACATGTTGCTTTTCAAGGGGTTCCTTTTGTGGCTTTCGTCCTGAAAAAATATGTCACCTCAACCAAAAGCAAACCTCAATATGTGAAGCGTTATGTGTTTCGTACTACGTTTTCGTACCTATGAGAAAATTCTAATTACTACTGTACTGCCGTTCTACGCATAGTTGTCCCATGTTCCAAAATCAGCAACTGAGAAAAACGCAATCAAAGTTTTCTAACACATTTGTCTAGCAGAAGCTTCAAGCATTTCAGTTTAGCAATACACCGGGTTTTTTATAAGCACTAAGCTATTGTTTAATGAAATGTGAAGAGATTCCCTCAATTGAAGCAATCTAGGTGGATTAGGGGCTTAAAATGCATGGTGGGACAGTTATGCGTAGAATATCAACATGGGACAGTTGAACTTGATTTTGTTTTTTTTTAATACTGGGAACAAATAATAAGTTTTTTGTGTTTTTCCAAAAGATTATGCATAAAAATAATGTTTTATGAAACAAAAGTGAAAATTGTCAAAAAGTAACATTTGAGAACTATGCGTAAAACGACAGTGTCATAGCATAAAAAAGTATACATAATTGGTGCCGTAGCAAGTGGCATCGGTGTGTAGTATAAAGTAATGTAGTAACCCTAGTATCAGTACTGGCTTAAAAGTCGCAATCGTATATGTTATTTTCTTGCATACCATAAATAATTATAGCAAATATTATAAAGCATGTACCAATCCAGCATTCTACCTCTTTCATCGACCAACCATTGTAGCGAATAGAAGTTCTGTTAAAGTTCATTTGTTTGAAAATAAGATCGTTCTTGAAAATCAGAAATGAGTGCATTAGCGCTGCTGAACACGTCGTACGCGAGTGATGAAAGCGAAGTGGAAGGTGATGATGTCCGTCCATCTGGGCTGGACGCTAAAACGGATGACCATATGCGTCAGATTTCCGACCAGAAGCGTCTTCTGATAATTCGACTGAGTACGAGGTTATGGACGCTGAGCTTAAAGGTAATATTATATTATCAGGCACGTAGCGTAACCGGCACGGCACGTTTCATGCAAGACAAATATTATTGCGTGTGTTTCAAATGTGTATGCGTATATATAGCGGAACGGCTCCGGGCATACACAGCACGCTTCAGACAAATGCATGAAGGAATTCTCGAAAAGAATATTTTGCCGGTGCCGGGCACGAACTACATGGGCGAGTAGCACCATACATACAAACCCAACGTCGAAGTTCGTGGTGTGGGTGCGTTCGTCGCTCTTCGGTACGACATCGGTTCAATCACCAGTAGCATTTCTCCGCTCCGTCTGCGCTGCCGGTCCGTACAGAGAAGTTGCTATGCCTGATGATATGAATACATCATGTATTTGTCTGCCGGTGTCGGTACGTGCCGTTTACGCTACGTGCCTGATAATATAAAACGGCCTTAACTCTGATGACAGCTACGTTGGTACATTGAGTAGAAAACGAAAAACGAAAAAAGAAATTAAGCGTGAGGATTCCATTAAAAAGCGTAGGTTGGCGCACAAACGTATACTACAAAAATGCGATTGTCCAAAACAGTGCATTACCCTTTTGTCGAAAGATGACCGAACGAGCATCAACGAGTTGTTTTGGAAACGTGACGAGGAGGGACAGAGCAGTTTCATACAAACTTTTGTACAACCTGTTATTCCGGTTAATCGACGCAAACGCTGTAGTACAAATCGTACAAATGCAATCTTCCCTCATCCGCCGATGACCAGATTCCTGTATGTCGAATGAATGGTTATAGCAAACATTGTGGGTATGTATTCAACATATTTTAAAAACACAAGCTATAGTTAGATAATATTTATTTTCCTTTTTTCTTTAGCATCATCATATACCGATGTATCAACCAACCAAAAAATAGTGAACCTTATCATTCCGAGCGTGGCAAGTACATCAGGTCAGATGAAAAGCGGAAATCTATCAAAAAACACATTTTGACCTACGGACCGTGTGTCTCGCACTATCGTAGGGAACACGCCCCAAATCGTTTGTACTTGCCATCCGACTTGTCACAGAAAGCAATGCACAAGCCATGCCAGTCCTGTGAGTTATTCACTGTTCTCCCGTATACTCAGTGAAATGAACATCTCATTTGTTAAATTGGGCCACGAGGAGTGCGAGACTTGTGTGTCATACGAGCAGCATAAGAAGCTCAATGACGAGACTGAATGCAGTAATGAATGTACGCTTTGTAGCGGGTACAAGCAACACATAGAGCATGTGAAGGTAGCTCGAATTGAGTACAGAAAGGACGGAGATGAGGTCACCACAAACGAAGTGGTGATGGCAGTGGATCTACAAAAGGTACATAATTTCTTTTATTCTTATTATCCAAATTTTGTCTAATATTTTACCTTCTGTACTTTATCATAGGTCATTCAATTGCCTAGGTTGGATGGATTAAAATCTATCGTGTTTGCAAAGCGGATTCTGGCGTTTAACCAAACGTTTGCACCAGTTGGAGCATTTACGCGAACGTTTCCGGTTGTTGCATGTCTCTGGCCTGGGTCAATCAGCGGCCGTACTAGCAGTGATATCACCAGCTGCTTCCATGCGGTTATTTTAAAATACGGATTACGTTTTGGCTGGATAAATAATTGTTCGGCGCAGAATAAGAACTGGAATTTTTTCCTACATCTTGTTCCCCTATTGAACGACGATAAAGTTGACGTCAAGGAGATTGTACTGAAATACTTCGAATCCGGTCATACGTTCATGGCGGCTGACAGTTTTCATGCTGCTGTTGAAACTGCCATGCGACACGACCGAGTAATGGATTTCGAAGATTTCAAAAAGGCTGTTGGAGGGGCCAAGAAGCGCGTCGATGTGATGGACATGCAGAGCATTTTTTTTTTTAAACTGAATTTGCCGTTACTCAATACATTCTCAATAAATTAAATTCGTATATTGAGAATATTAGACGGGTCAGAATTGCTAAAGGTCGGTATCATATCGTCTATTCTGATGTTGTTGACAGCGAGCAACTGAATTATTGTGTTTTGCTATCTAAGAAACAGCGAAAGATGCTTGCATCTGGTCACTTTTCGTTAGATGGCAGCATGAAGTGGCAAAAAGCTCCGAGAGGAATTCGAAAGCAACGGAAGAAATTGTTATTGGCAGCAATACTTGCAGTTGTTCAAGAAGCCAAGAAGGTTTTTTTCGAGAACATGCCAACAAATTAATGCTTATATACTTCTTCATTTACAAAGCGTTTTATTTACCATTTGATAGAGCTTAAAATGATAGATCTCCTAAAAAATTTTTTTAAAAAACTATGCCAAAATATTTCAATGTTTATTATGCTGCCGTCACGTTCAATTTACACATTACACTTCCATTAGATTATACCAATTGGGGCTATTCATAAACCACGTAAGTTCATTTTCAGTCAATTCAGTCCTTCTCTTCTTCTCTCTTGATGCATACATTTCTGGATTTTTTTTACAAACCGTATACTTTGACCAAATCTCCTCTTTTCCTGAAAGTGTACGTGGTTTATGGATGACCCTTTTCTTTCAAAAGCACTCCTAGCAGTTTGTATTATTACATGAATAATGCACATAACATTCCTGTACTTGAATCGATTCATTTATTATAGATCTACATAAAATACATAGTGGGACAGTTATGCCTAGACTATCAACATGGGACAATTGAACTTGATGTTGTTTTTTTAAATACTAGGAACAAACAATAACGTTTTTTGTGTTTTTGCGGAAGATTTTGCATAAAAACATCGTTTTATGAAGAAAAGTGAAAATTGTCAAAAAGTAACATGGGACAACTATGCTTAGAACGGCAGTGTAGGTAAATAAACTCCGCTTGATTCATCCATGTACCTACTATTTCAAAAATGATTCAAACAAATTTAGATAAAGAACAACGCATAAATCTATCTGATATGTGTAATTGTTCATTTTACCACCACCATGTGATCATTTTAACCACATGAGAATAAAATGCTCGATTTTACACCTTTTTTTTCTTTTAATGAAAAATGTACTATTTTTATTTTTTTATAATAAAAACCGTTTGATATCTTGAACAACAATTAGTTAAGCTGTTATATTTTTTGAAGAACGGAAATTGTGGACGCAGTAAATGGGTATATTCATTAGGGTGTTCATTTTAACCGCTTTTCCCTACTGCTTTATTCAAAGTAATCCACAACCTTACTTCATCTTTCAGGTAATACGGATTTTTGGACGATAAAAGTCTAATTGTTTCGAAGCGATCTAGTTATCAAACCAATTTTTGATTTGTTAATGTGATCGGAACCGCTCTTCAGAAAGGTTCGAACAAATAATAATCTTAGGGAGTAATATTTGGACAATATGGTAGGTGGTGTAGAACCTTTCAGTTCATTTTTGCTAGATAATTATTAGCAAATCCATGAACATGCGGTCTGGCTTTGTCTTACTGTCAAGTTATCTTGTCGAGTATTAAAGCCTGTCCACGTTAAATTTCGGACACTTTTCTTTCAGTGTAGTTTATGAAATATTTCACTAATCAATGAATTATTTCACTTACATGACAGCTGAAGCCCTCCTCTTTATTTCGATGTCCAACATGTTTACATTCTTCTTCAGTTTGGTAAAATGGCATCGAATCAAGTGGAAGTACGAAAACGCATTTTGCGCGAACGGCAGCAACATCCAACACTGTCGATACGCGATCTCGCCAAAAAGCTAAAACTGCCGAAGAGTACCGTGTTTAGTGTGTGCAAATCGTTTGACCATCGTTTAACTGTGAATCGGAAGGTTGGAAGCGGAACAAATCGAAAAGTATGCTCCCGACAGATGGACCGAAAGGTGGTTGACATTATTGAGAAACATCCCAACCTTTCAATTGGAAATGTGGCTCGAAAGGTTGGAAAATCAAAATCATATGTACAAAAAGTGACGCAGAGGCATGGACTGAAGGCGTACAAAGTGAAAAAGGTGCCCAATCGTGATGCAAAATTTCACTGCAAAAAGCCGTGCTAAGGTGCTCTACGCCCAGTTTTTGCAAAAATGTTCATGCACCATAATGGACGATGAAACTTATGTTCTCGAAGACTTCAAACAGCTTCCGGGTCTCGCTTTTTATACTGCAATGCGAAGGAATGCCGTAGTCGAGTGTTTCCGGACCAAGAAGCAGTCTAAATTCCCCAATAAGTGCTTGGTTTGGCAGGCCATATGCAGTTGTGGCCGAAAATCCAAATCTTTCGTCTCTACCGTTACTATCAACAAAGATGTCTACGAGAAGGAATGTCTCCAAAAACGGTTGCTACCATTCATAAGAAGCCACGACTCTCCAGTGTTGTTTTGGCCAGATTTGGCCTCTTGTCACTATGCAAAATCCATCCTGGAATGGTATAATGCACATGAAGTCAAATATGTGCCAAAAACAGTAAATCCACCGAACTGTCCAGAACTTCGCCCAGTGGAAAAGTACTGGCCTCTGATTAAGCGAAAACTATTCGAAACTAAGAAGAAAGCGAATGGCATTAATAATTTCAAGAGGAGATGGAAAAGCGCCGCCGCCAGCATATCTGAGGATACTGTACGGAACCTAATGGCAGATGTTCCCAAGAAAGTTGAATTTTACAGACAACGTAATTAACATCGAATTAAGCTTTCTTTGTTTTAGATATAAGTCTATTTTACTGAAATAAACAATCGGTTTTGTTGTATTACGTGATATTTTGTTTTACTAGCATCATCTTGGTATCCGAAATTTAACGTGGACAGGCTTTAATTGTAGTTGGTACCGTTCACCAGTGATAGTTTCGGACGGTAGGTTTTCCCAGCTTGATTATTTTTTTCGATTTATCAAAAGCAACCGCCATCGGGTATATTAAAAATTAAAGCTGTGTATTATCCACCGATTTGTTGTAGAGGAATTCTCTTGGGGCTTAGGTTACTGGGGAATAAATATCAGCGTCATGTCGTCAAGTTCTTAGAGCTCAATGTATGATACATAAGATAAGCCTCGAAATATATCATCGGTTTTTAGAGTTTTTTTTTTGTTCTCCTGGTTGTCCCTTAGACTACGCAGGGATAACTTCCAATATCAGTTTGTTTCAGATTTCTCTCAGCGAATTAATCTATATAACGGGTGTTCAATAAAAAATGAGTATGATTTCAATACCATTCTGTAAAAAAAAGTAAAGAGCGTAAATTTTTTTCTCACTGAGAGAATTGCGTTCTGGGCTCCCTAGAAACGGGTTGCTTTCTTCTAGCTCGGGTGTGTAAGCTCGATCTAAGATGGCGTCGAACAACAACCACTCCGCGAGCACGTTGTACGGTTCTTCGAAAGGCGTGAAAGTAAAGGAAAAAAGTTTACAGTAGACCACCTTCGGGACGAAAATGAACCGCTGAGCACTGTTTACCAGTAGACCAGTAGTGTTCTAAAACACTACAAAGCCTTTGTTTTTGGCACTGTTTGAAATTTATTCGAAAAATTCCAATTTTATCGTCAAAGCATTAAATTAACGTTGTACAGAATTTATTGGTGTTTTCAAAACTGCTTTTCGATTTGCAGTGCGATCATTACTTATTGAATTATCCACCATCAAAGACGAAAGAGATCACGCTAAAGGTCACGAGCTCAACTCTCACTCTCGACATTTTTCCCAAAATGCAAGTAAAATGACGAACCAGTCAAAAGTGTTTTCAAACAGGAATATCTCTATATGGAAAGGCCCTACAGGAAAGTTCAAGGAAATATAAGCTGGTTGATAAGATTAATTGGATTTGCTATGAAGTTGGTTGGCAAAAAATTGTGTTAGTCCACAAAATCTCTGAAAAAAAAGATAAAAATTTATTTTTCATTTCTTCCCGATATTGTTGTTCACTACACCTACATACACCAAGATAAAAATATGTACGTAGAATATTCTGATACCTTTAAAATGATATATACCCCATTTATGTGCGTAAATTTTTCGCGAAGTTACAACATGTCAGAAATCACACAAGATTTTCGACTTCACACCCTGTTCCTTCAACTTTTCTGTCGAGTGTAGAATAAGTTAACAAATTGGAGAAAAGGCATTCGATTTTTCGAAGATTGACTCAGCAATGATCGATTCTTTGGTACCGATTTAATCAGAGAATCGATTCGTGCGCCGTTTAAAATATCGATCCATCAAGATCGATCTTTTTCTAAAGATCGCCCAATCCTAGTACGAACTCGTGCCCTCTCAACGATTTGTCGAGTTTTTTAAAAGTACAACAATAATACTTTCTACTAAAATATTGATCATTCTTATTACATGTTTGTTGGCGTAACACTTACACAGTATCTGGAAAGTTTCGAATAAGAAGTTTTGTCAATTAATAGAAGTGGTTTTTCAAACCAAGTGGACCCCCAAAACCAGTTTTCGATTATGTCGACCCCTGAGAAACCCCAAGGGATTGATATCGACCACTTTGCGAATTAAGGATTTAATAACAGTTCGGCTGAACAGTTGATAAGGTTGACGTCTAGATGGCGCCTCTTGAAAAAAATCTACTTGACTATCACAAAACACCATCTTTCAATGGATACATGTCAAAATTTGACAACAATCGGTCGATTGGTTCGTGAGTTACAGCATTGAGAGTGAAGCAACTTTTGTTATTGTGAAAAAAATGGAAAATTCACAAATCAATGAAAACGATGGAAAATTGCATGAATTGGGCTTCGAATTGCTTCCGCATCCACCGATGATGTAGTCCTCTTGCGGTGGTAAAAGTTTCAAATCAGAAGTTGTTCCAGCAGACATTTCTACGAGCGGCCAGAATGGATTGATAATGGATTTCGGGCACACTCCAATCAAAAATTTTAGCTAGCCTTGGCAAGAGGATGTAGTTTGCTTTCATGGATAAATTTGCTCTGAATTGTCTATTTTTCAAGGTATTTGCACCTGTGGAGCGAAAACCAAGGTTTCGCCACAAACAAAACGATGGACTCGAGGTTGTACAAAGAAGATTGCCTCAGGAAATGCGTACTGTTTTTTGTATAAGCACCCAAAAGACTTGTACAGTTTCAGCAGGATTTGGCAGGCTATAGCCGATCGATTGTTGAGTCGTATCGTGACAATGAAGTGAATTTCACCGACAAGAAACTAAGTCCACCCAAAACTGGTACAGCTGTGGATACTGTACAGATGTCCAGATTTTGGAACAAACTTGTCCAAGATGTTGCTACTACAGGTGTACAACATTTAATGGATGTCACATGGAGAGAGAAGATATATAAAAAATATAATATAAAACAGAAAGTATTTTAAATATATTTTCTATGGAAGTGCGTAAAATACTATTGATTTGATTGCTTAACCTTTTTCTTCATTCCATCTCCAGAAAAAAACGGTTCTATCTTCGCCTTCCAATCGGTGCCTGGATTATATCAAATTATCGATGAAACTCTCTCTAAACCTCAGATGGTTGGTTAGACGAAGAAACAAATTGAAACGAGGTTTCTAAATATTCAAAAGATTCAAATGGGCAACTGGTTTAATGCACCAATGGCCATTCATTTGTAGCTTAACGATATAGAATGCTGAAGTTCACATGAGGATAGCGACGGCTCAGAAAAAAAGACAATTAGATAATGTTGAATGATTCAATGATACATTGTTATATCTTTAATCTATCTACATAGAATCTAGGCAACAAAATTAAAATTGAAATAAAAAGTCAGTACCATGCTGATGTATCAAATTGTGTCAATTGACTCTTTAATACAATTGCGAAGCAGGGTAAGTCAATTGAATTAAACCTATAGTTGAACTCGCGGCAATCGGTGAATATCTCCAATCTACTCTGTTCGCCTGAAATTCAATCGCAAGAGTTTTCCTGATCGCAGGAATACAGCCTGTACGTTAACATTGGCCTATCCAATAATATAGGAATCCTTACATACAAACAGTAGTTTCGCAAAAAATAATGCTCTGGCTGAGCTAAGCCTTCGTGGAAAAATTTCCATTCCAAACGAGCAGCAGCGATCTTCACGGAATAATTCTCAGTGCAAATTCAATGAGCTAGAATGGAATCATTTATCTGTTAAACTAATGATTTTGTATCATGTAATTGCTCGTGAACGGGCTGTGGGATAGTCGACTGTCAACTGTTTCAATTGGAAAAAAAAACTTTCAAAGAAACACTTCTATTGATGAACGAAGTATTCTGGAGGTGCAAGAGCCGATTCCAATTCGTGATGTTCCAAAACACGATCAAAACTACAGCTACCAAATTCAACGAAGATGCACCGAAATTTTAATTCAATTCACTGCCAATGGAGTGACATCTAATATTTCCAAAATATCAATTAATCGAATTTGGGATTAATATGTGTACCCCTAAAAGACTTGTTTACGATATGTTATCCATAAAAGTCACAGGAGGGTTGTGTCCGAGACACGACCGCATAGTTGACGTATGATTCCGTTAGGCTATCTGTTGGTTTTCGATATGTTTGAAGAATTATATCGTTAAACTCTTTGATAATGATTTGGTTTTAATGTCTCTGTTAGGGAATTCATTTCGGTGGGAACAAGAGCTCCCCCTACTTTCATGTATTTGCAATGCCGATTTCCCCCAGGTAGCTTGGTTTTTATGTCTCTGTTAGGGAATGCATTTCGGTTGGAACAGAAGCTCCCTCTATTTTCATGTATTGCAATGCCGATTTCCTCCAGGCAGCTTGGTTTTGATGTCTCTGTTAGGGACTCGCCGCATGTGTCATCAATTTCGACCATTCAGAAGTGGGTATTTCCGTTAGGATAGTGATAGAGATTTTTCAATTGTTCGATAGTTAGTTTCATGACATATATTATTTTCTTCAATATAAAAAATTGTTATGGAGTGTCGAAGTCGATTGACGCAAAAATTTCATCAATCCATCATGAAATGGCTGAGCAATAAGCGTTTGAAATTGGACAGTTTCCACGATGTACTCGATTTTCGATTTCCAATTTGTACCCCAATATGTTCCCGAAATACGTAATCCTACGTCAAAAAATGAGAACCAAAAGATCTAATTTATTGACCGAAAATTATAAAAAGTCCTAAAACTATGAGTATTAGAAATTACTGAGATTAATTTTCAATATATCATCGAATAAATCCGCATTGAATAAATCACATAGAAAAAAAACCTTATTTATTCAAGAATCAACGACAGTAAGCATTATTTTCACAATTTCCCCTGATATAACAGTAATGATGACAATTTTCAATGTCATTCTGCACACCACAACAGTCATGCTGTGTTCAAAGCATGATGTTGGTATATTCCGAATGCAATAATTTACAGTTAAATTTAATCCGATTTATTTTATGCGCTTCCATCCCCTCTGCTTCCTCCTTGCACATACAAACATACCACCGCGCTGCGTTGATTCCTAGCGAAAGTGAAAGTGCCATTTGGGTCACATCCGCCAATATATGCACTTGCTGTGAGCTCTGTGTCTTCTCGACGTCGTCCGTCGCGCCAACTCTCGTCACAGTTGTCCTTTCAATCAATTCGTGGCGATGAGCTTCTCATCCCCGGCAAAAAAAGGATCAAATAGCAAATACATATTTCGAAACAGATTTGGATTCGCCTCCGCTGTCTCACTCACGCGTTCACATTTGATTCGGTACACGAAACACCATAACACACATTGACTGCATCAAGCCAAAGCGGTCCGCCGACCGCTCGATCATTGCGTTCGCCAAAGTTTGCTCATGACTTTTGTTTTTATTTACAGTTCGGATCAAATCAGGCAACATAACCTTACACACTCCCCCTCGGCATGTGGCAATCAGGAGTAGAAAACGCATCCGGGGCCGGGGCGGACCGGAACGGAAATGGAGCGACACAGAACAATTTCTGCAAGCGTTGAAGGATAGATAATCGTAGAAAAGGCAATAAAAATAAACTAGACAGGATCAAGTAACGGTTGCTCCCTAAGCTCACGCGTCCGTGGTGATGGTGGTGACGGTGAAGGAAGGGGACAAAGGATGAATGCAAAATGCTAGCGCAAGTGTTTCCAGACAAGAATGTCAAGCGTGTGGCTGCTAGAGGAAGAGTCATTCTGACGGCAGCAGCGGATTGTGCATTTTCCTAAATTTTAATTAACGCGCTCCGATGTTTGATACACAGAAGGAGAAGATATTCGGTTTCAAAACGGGGAGGGGTGGGTTCCAACCCGACACAGTAAGCTACTCGTAAGGAGCTTATGAGATTTGCGCTTACGGATGGCAGGAATCCTTTATTTGGGAATGCTATAAATTGTCCTTTCCTGCACTGCACTGTTCACGCTGGGCAATTCATTGACAATTGTCTATAGGTGACTTGTGAAGATTTTATTCGTGTGTGATTAGGTGAGAGTCACAATGAAGGAACAGAATAAGTATTATATGACATTCATTCGCTCACAAGTTACCAACGCAGCAAGTCGTGACAAAATCGTAAAGTCCTTTTTCGCGCCACGTGTTAAATTTTCACGAAGGAAAAGTTGATCGATCTTTATCGTAATGCATCGAGATCCGGACACTTAAGCGCTTACCATGATAAGTTCAACTACTAAAAAATATTGACATATCATAGCATGAAAAATTACCGTTCCTATAGAATTAGAGGGCATTCATGTAAGTTATGAATCACAGAATTCCTCAATATCATGTTATATTTGTCCGGACACTTTTCTATTCATGATTTGAATTCCGGACACTCTTATTTTTTCGTTTACTTTGATTGGCAAATGCAACACAAATATGTTTTGATTTTTCCATTTTTTTGTCAAACAGATTGGTACAATGCTTGACATTACACTAAACTGATACAATAGTAACTATCAGTTACATTAATTAAACATGCTAAAGATGCTATGGTTTTGGTGTGATATTGAAGTTAATGAAAAAGTGTCCGGATTAAAAACCCGTCCAGATTCAATTTCATTACTGTATGAATATGGGAAGTGATATGTTGATAAGCAGGTTTATAGATTCTAGCTCATCTTTTTCTATTAAATAGTCATCAGTGAAGTGTTGGGTAGAATCTTATATATAAGAGCCTTAGAATGCAAGGGGTGTAATTGACTTGATCGATTTCTCTTCATCAACTTTTTCTTTAGTTAATAACTCAACTGCAAAAAAGATCCAATTTAAGTTCGCTATAGAATCCGATAGATGAGGTTCTGACCTATCTTCCACATTATCAAATACAACTGGGAATGTATTTGCAGCTAAGTTATGACCAGAAGAGAGAGTCGATGTAGAGATATCGAACAAATCACTTACACCCCTTTCATTCTAAGCCCCTGATATAAAATTCTCGTGTCTCGATGTTCGTGATCAAACTCCTCAGAAACGGCTCGACCGATTTTAATGATATTATACTCAAAAAACTTGGTAGGCATGAGAATAGGTCGTAAACTATATATGATACCGCTAGGATAACTATTACTTTATATTTGATACCGATTAGGGTGGCCCCATGCAACTAAAATCTGAATAACTTAGTTTTCTTATTTTTTTGCATAAATTTGGCTTGAAAAAAAAATTATAACCATATATAACCAATTTTTACCATCATCTCCTTTTTTATCGCGATATTTGTATTTTTATATAAACGATACCAAATAATTAATTCGTCGTTCGTTTTTTTAAACAGGACGAATTTATTTACGTTGCTTAATGCCAGATGGCACTTCGTCCTCCTCATCGAATTTCACCTCACACATACGCAAGTAACCTCAATTCGACTAAAACTAGGAATATCGCCGGCGAGCTGGAAGCCTTTTGGATGAGCACAATGAATTATTGAAATTATTCTAATCACACCCATGCTCGGAATGCAAAATAACAGTCACGCTATTGTCGTCAATCCTGATAAAAGACCGATTGAAGAGCACGTGTGTAGATCCAATGCGCCACAGTTATTTTGATTATTAAGAACATCATTCATTTTGAATTAATATTTTAATATTATGTGGTTGGAGGAGACGAAACAAACAAATTAGTGCCCTCGATGGATTCTTACGTGTGTCGTTTGATGAATTGGCGCAGTCAGGACAACGTCATTCTAGGATGTCTTGAGCTGTGTCAATAATCCATGGTCAACATATTCGCAAAGGTAGAGAGCGAACGACTGCGATTCCTATGAGACAATCAACAAAAGCGGTTCGAGGAATTATAGCGAGACGTTATCATGAGTAACACCTACGCAGCCTTTGTTCAAACGACAGCACGTGTGTTCAAACAAAAGAAATGCAGTCTTTAATGGGCTCTATTACAAAATTACACGTATTTCGTCCAACATGTTCCTGGATGTATACAAGATTTATAGAAGAATCGTTAAGTTCGGACTATTTTCTAAGTATTTAAACAACATCGAATAATGATTTTCATCCAATTTTAAGCAATTTAAAATTATTTTCGTGTCTGCTAATCTGATACAGATTAAATTGCTCCACGAATA
Organism: Toxorhynchites rutilus septentrionalis; assembly: GCF_029784135.1. Lineage (NCBI taxonomy): Eukaryota > Metazoa > Arthropoda > Insecta > Diptera > Culicidae > Toxorhynchites > Toxorhynchites rutilus. The sequence continues at coordinate 94,136,507 of NC_073745.1, read as the reverse complement.
CGGATTGCTTATTTTGAAGTTTATTTTGCGCCGAGGCAAGGTTGCTACATTTCATAGCACGAATGATCAGATTTCTGAATGCAAAAGACGAATCCTGAGATCCGATCGATCCGGTCCATTTCTCTGTACATCATAGATCTCATCTCCATCTCCACATCACACTCAGGTTCGGGAAGTTCCCACGGTCCAATGCAATTCACGATCAAATCTTCACGTATCTGCTCGATATCCACTTGGAATCTATCCTTCATCGATCATAATCAATTAATTTTATGGATCGTTGAAACATTTGAACGCACATGTATTGCAATACATTAGTTTTTTTTATTCAACAGTCAAAATATTCACTAGAAGTAATTTATATGGCAGAACAACATTTGCCGGGTCAGCTAGTAATACATAATATAGGTTACGTTTAGGTTTTTTCTTTAATCCTAGTGTAAGGTGTGTGAATGGTATATGGACATTAAAAAATATGATTTCGCTGAATTCGAAGACTGTCTGAGTGAAGACACGTATTTGAACTAAAGTAGTGATATTAACCGGACATATGGATTGAGAAAACGCTTAGAGCTAGACAATAAAGATAGCGAAATAAGAGGGAAAAAAAAACTAAAAAATTGTACTTTCAAAAGAAAAGATGGTGAACAATTTCATTCTAAAGTATTCTGATTCAAATGAAAACCATGAAGCAATATACACACTGTCGAAAATTCCCGCAATTCCGAATTGGTTTAAAACACCACAAATACGATTGAGTTTATAGAGAAACAAAATAAAGAACAAAAATCAGTTCACCCGATGAAATTGGCTATCAATCTGTTCAATGCATCAAACAATATATCGAACATCAATCAGCAGACTTTTATGACTTCAATTTGGTATATTGATCGTTAAAATCGTTAAATTAAACTACTAGATCAAAAGTAATGAATTTTAGAAAAAAGTCATTTTTGGATAAAAAAGGTGAAAAAATTGATTTATCCGGACCACCCTAAAATGGAAATTGGGATCCCAATGAAAAAATGAAAAAATCAGGTCTGATATTTTTCGGAAAGGATTATTAACACGTTTCACGAAAATCTGAGAACCATTATATCGGACTCACATGGAGTGGCTGTATATAAATAAATATATAACGCAAAATGTGTAAGTGTGAGCAAAAGTCGAGGAAGGAATGATCCTATTTAAGCCGTCTTCATTTTGTTGTATTTTTCTCTGCCCGTAATTTAATATTATGGTGAGAAAAAAATGAAATTTGAAATTTTCGAAAAACTGACGGTGGTAAAAATACAATGTAAACAATACACTCTAAATTATTTCTACCCAATTTTTCGAGAGAAAATACCTAATGGGTAATATTATTATATATATTATTAATTAATTATTATTATAATTTTATTAATCAAACACAAAGATTATAGAATACAAAAAGGAATAGTAAAAATTATCCACCTAATTAATTTAACAGATTCAGAAACAAAAGTACTCTCATTTCGCAAAGTAGTCAGACAAACAGATATGAATCTTCCAATCAATAAATTTTGCAAAAAAGTAGTACACATGTTTTATCCCTTTTTGTTTATTTATTTAGGCTCATTAGCATTTTAGATGTTAAGATTTCTATACAGTAGTTAGTTGTCATTTAGGCGTAAGAGTAATTTTTCTGTTCATCCATTGTTCAGCAGACCGGGCAGCGAAGACAGTTGATATTGATCATTGTTGGATTATTAATAGCACAACAGCCCGATGTTTCTTGCAAAGCAGAGCAGTTGTGTGGATGAATCGATCTTTGTTCCACCGTGGATCGATCTCCATCGCTGATGATGGTTGCGTGGACGTATTTATTTTATAACAACACATAGATCGTCAATTGAGATTTTCAGAACAATGTTAATATTTATTTTTGTTAAATTTATACCAAATTATTTTTGAAACCGGTACTGGTGCTAAGGCCACAAAACATGATGGAAAGTTTTGTTAACAAAATCCTTAAGCGTTAATTTGAAAAGTTTTATCGGCAAATTTCAAAACGTAGTATCGAGTTGAAATTGATCAAACTATGTTTTTCATGTTTTTTTTATTACGATATGCACAAAAATATATGGAAAATCATTGAATTACGATCGTTTGAATGATAATTAAAGAGTTTCAGTATACAAAAACCTGATTTAATGCAACTGAAGGTGCGGTCATGTCTTTCCATAACTCGATTTAAAAACTGATCTGCAGGCATCTGGAGACCATTCGGGTTATCTTAAGCTAGCTTTGACAAACCAAGTGGTTCGATATGTCGCATGATGGAATTCGGTTCTGGTCATCCGTGGTGCTGTTTGTAAAATAGTTTTTTCTCACTTGTTTCAATAGTAATTACAAGTATTTGATTACTATTTCAACTAATAAAATATCGGCTAGTATGTTTAGCGTCTATAAAAATTGCTGTGATGTGTTGAAAATATGTTTCTTTACCATAGTTAAAAATGGAAACGAAAAAAAATGGGTGGGTTATATCTATGATATAACCGCAAGGTTGACGTGAGACTACCTTTATTTAGCAATTATTTGTTTGCATTGATTTAATTTTTGATTGAATAATACAATTTCCGAATTCAATTGAATTCAATATATTTGCTTTGTGCGTAAAAAAATTGTATAATGCCATGTGAGGTGAATTCATGCATTTGGATAGATTATGTTCTTCGTTACAGGTAAATTTAATGACAGTCCTTTTACGTTTGGTATGATAACATCTTGGTTTTGAAGTCGGTGTTAGACAAACACATTTCAGCCGGAATAAAAATGCCCCCGAATTGCCAATTTCCCCACGCTCCATGGATTAAAAGTCTGTGTTAGAGAAACACATTTCAGTCGGAAGAAAAATGCACCCGACCTGCATGAATTTGCAATGCCAATTTCCCCAGACACCTTGGTTCTGAAGTTTGTGTTGGGGAAACACATTTCAGTCAGAACTAAAATACCCCCGACTTTCATGTATTTGCAAAGTAGAATCCCCCAGGCACATTGATTTTGAAGTCCGTGTTAGAGAAACACAGCTCGGTTGGAACAAAAGTACCCCCTAATTGCTGGTTTATTTGCTAAGCGGATTCCCACAAGTACATTGAATTTGAAGTCTGTGTTCGGGAAATCGTAAATCGGGCCAATCAAAACTAGGCAGTTAGGGCGTTTATATAACGCTTGACATTTCACAGTTATTCAATTGTTTATCTAATGAAAAATAACATTTTATAAATTGCGATAGAAGCGTAGAAATATTCCGTATCAATTGATGCAAACATCTTTCCGATCCAGTAAGAAATGTTCGAGTTATAAGCATTTGGAATCTTTCATTTTTTTCCTGCGTGTTCTGTGTTTAGGTTTTCATTTTACCCCCCATATACTCCGGTTAGACGTAGTCCCACGTCAAAAAATATTTCTCATGTAATTGATTAAGTGATTCGTTGAGAACCATTGACGAGTGAATCTCCAGATGATTATTGAGCATGTCAGATCAAAAAAAGTTTAAATATTAATAGCACTCAATAGCACTTTAAAATTTATGTTTGTTTTCAGTTATATGTTTGATCAATTTCACCCCGGTGATCAATTTGCTCCCGGATGACGGTATTCAGTGGATGACTAACACGGTCAGTAAATTAACAGAGGAACAATCAACGATGAACTAGATCATCCTGGAGGAAATCAATGCATTAATGTTGATACTCTATATTGACACAATCTACAATATACTCGAGAAAATACATTTTTTATGGACTCACTACTACAGAACCAAGGATTCGAATTTGATTTCCCCGAAGAAGCATTGAGTTAAGCTTTACCTAAAATTGTAACTTAAAACGACATACTTATATACATACTAAAAATCCTAGAGATAGATAAGAAATCATCGGAAATCATTGAGATTATACCCTTAATCATAGAGTCACTACAAATATCCCGAAGCACAGATTCAGATTAAACGCTCACGGAACAAATTTCAATAACATCTACAAAAGTGAACCTATTTTTATTAAAAAAAAAACGAAAATAAAGCTCATTTTATGACACTTTCGATGTGAGCACCCTTTTTTTTTAATAACGCGTTTTAAACGGTGAACAACATTTGTCATGCACAACTCTAACATTACGACTTCGACACTGTTGAAAATCCGAGTTATTTTTTCTTTAAATTCCTCCAAATTTTGTGGCTTATTAACACAGCAACGGTCCTTCACGTACCTCCAGAGGAAGTAATCGACGACGAGAAATGTTGATATTGTTACCATAGGAGGACAAAGCTTCATTAAGGCTTCGGTTGCTCGAGTAATACGATTTCACAAAAAATACACGTACATCTTGACACTGAACGGCCGATCAGACTGAACGAGTAGCCGAATACTATCGTCCCGAAGTAGAGAATGCAGTGTTACCATCGACGGAGTGAAAAAAAAATATAAGGAGCTATTCGATTATTTTGCGTGAGCGTTTAATATGAAAGACCCTCTACATCATAAAATCACCTCAACAAGTATATTTAGTACGGTAAAACTAGAGAGGTGTGTTCAATGATATTCAGATATACGATTACTAGGAGACAATTGACTGACGCAATAATAGAGGGCATATCAAGCCATTGTGATGCAGATCAAACAACTGAAACATAAGTCAGTCTATTATCAGGGGAAAAGTTGTTGGTCAACAATGCATTAATATGACGTCAAATTTGGGGCAGATAACAGAACACCAACGGGGAACATACTTATAACATTCTATAATTGCTATTCTACCGAGGACACCGTCATATTCAGCCGAACAAGCGTACTTCAGAAGGAGCCTTCCACAACATTGAAATTAACATCAAATATGTATATTCAGTCTGCTAGGGAGTCAACGGAAACCATAGTATCAATCATGATACTCATCTGTCTTCGTAGGAAGAAAAAAGTCATAGAGGTTCGAAGCCTCCGGGACCCAACCAACAACGGTCATGAGAGTATCCTGGAGCAATAGCATTCACCGACGAAAGTTGAGACTATGGTCGAGGACGATCATTCTTTACTTTCCGGAGGAATTACAACACCGTTATCAGCACATGTCAGCAGTTTGAGCAGCACCACATCGATCACGCCACCAAGACATTCCGCCGACATCAGCAATCTACGCGTTGAACTTGACCACTGACCGAAATGTAACAGAGCAAATTTGTATCATAAATATGGGCGATAGAAATTAGTTTAGTTAGTTCGATTTTTTAAACGAGAGTGTAAAGTTGAAGTTGTAAAGTTGAGTCTTTTTGTTTTTTGCTCTATGTTGAGTGTTACGCAATTTTTTTACGGTTGAATTTTCTGTCTATAAACTGAGCGTGCCAATTAAGTTTTAAGATTGAATGTTGTTCTGTCTGAAGCCTCAACATTATGGCGTGTCGTCACTATAGCCAGTTAAGACTCCTTCCGCTGGTTTCATTTTGCTCTGACATGGATAAAAAAAATCCACTAAAGCCGTGTTTCCATACATCGCAGTTTAGTTTGTTTTTTTTTTGCTTCCAAATAATATTTGAAAAGCAGTTTCTGCACAAAGGTTTTCCCACGAAAATGAGCCGCTGACTTTGCTTTAGATGTCATAATGTAAGCATTATAAAGTGATTGTGATTGATTTTCATTTTAGAATCCGTCATCGTTTTTTTTTTTTTTCAATTACTATGTATATCCCGAATGATGATTACGGATCTTACGGAACAGCTTTGCTTGACCTTACTGACACATCGTAATCATTGTTATTCACAGGCTCAATCTGGATCTATTATACGCTATCATTCGATCGAGTAACACCCACTTCCCCCCACTTCTTGCCCCAATAGAAAGAAAAAAGAAAATCTCCAAACAATTCACCTCCCCGTCGCCCACTTCTCCTTCCCCAGGACACACAGAAACGCTGCTGGGAATTGATTACACCGTACCTTTTGTCGGATCACCGCTTGCGAAAATGTTCCAAGATGATTAATGAGCGTGTCCTGCCACGGAATCGTGTGAACGGCACCGATTACGTATCTGTCGTTAGCGCTGTCGCTGGGTCTATTGATGCACCACGAACTTCGCCGGAGCACATTTAGCTTTCCTCCATCGCGCAGCTTTAATTGGGCGACACACAAATTTCACCGTTTTTATTGCTTACACACTGACGAATTTTTGTTATGTACTCTATTCTCAGAAAACAATTACAATTTCACTCTTATTTTGATTATTTTGTAGCTTCATTTGATTATTTTGTAGCTTCACAATTATATCACGATACACGTGTGTCACAATAACGTGTTGGGTATTGGTAGGGATAATTATTACGGTTATGGTTATGCCTAATGATGCTGAGTAGGAATTATACAACTTTAAACTACCGATTATTATATTGCACAGATGTACGAATAGTTAGCACAGAGATAGAATGTGATATTTTATCAGAATAATCCTTATTCCACACACACACACACACAAACGCACTGAGCCCAGCTGATGGGTTTAAATTTCAATTGCACTTTCTTAACCGGGAAAAATATTATTGCTGCCTGGAAGCACTACACACGATGAGCGCAGAACATTCTCTTCTTGAGCACAAGTATCCTCCGAGCGATGAAAGTTATCCCATTTATTCGCACAGACGGAACAGTCGCTCGTGAAATTCCTGCACCAAATTCTTTTCACTATAGAACAAGTTCAATTTTCAAAACATTGCATCTTCGCCGAATAAAAATTCCTTCGCTGCAGCACTGTCGTCAGCATCCGGCAAATGTGTGCACCTCACACGTTGGGTAACCGCTCCTGCTTCCCCTGTCTGCCTATCCGACAGCTCCACTATTGTATCTTTCACTTCCACTTCCGAACCGTTCGTCCTGAGAATCACCAAAAACCCGACTCACGAGTCAGTTGGTATGCGGATACGAACACGGATCCAAAGCAAACAGACGACGAACAAATCGAAACTTTTCTACACCTTGTTGAAATTCCAACTCCGACCGTTTGAAAGTTTCAACGAACGAAATAATCTCTCGGTGACGCACTTCAGCCCGTCGCTACCAAGGATAGAAATTGCACTGAGGAGGATTCAGATTTTCCGCCCAGCGTAAGGATATGCCAGCAGCCGACGGGGAAAACCCGTCTCGTTAGCTCTCCCTCTCTCTCTGTCATTGTTTCCTCTCTGCCGCGACGCTATTTTCCGCGCTCGGCACCATCCCACCTCCCGCGGAAGCACCAACATCAACCAACCACCCACCCGGTCCCACGTTCGAGACTAAGGTCACACAAACATTCGTGCTGACATCCTTTAGGCGAGCCAAACAACAGAGCCGAGACGACGGAAGGCAGATACTCTCCCGGCTCGGCACGACGGATGCATCCCATTCAGACGGGGTGGCAAGCAGGTGGAAAATTGCAGTCGCTTTCCCCATAATGCTCTCAGTCGCAACAACATTGCTGTTCTCTCGCGCTTAGAGCGCTCACGTTGGCTCTCCCTTCGGCTTCGGGGCGAACTCGTGAATGAAAGCAGTCCTTTCGGTTCCGCAGGCACCGACACAGACTCAAGAGCGGAACCGTAGCTTTGTAAACAAAGTCGGACCAAATTTCGTCCCTCGCTCCTCTCACACTTTACTACACAGTAAAAATGCCCCGAAAGTATGCAATCCGCCACACAAGACCACAACTGCTACTGTGAACTCATCTTTTTCGACTCTCTGGTCCGATACCACTGTGGCTGCAGTTTTCTGCAGTGAGCGGCAGCAAACAACACGCTTCGGCAGATTCTCTCACTCATTCTCTCGCGCCGCGAAATAAGGCAACAACAAAAACACACGGAAAAGCCGGCAAAGCGTGTTGATAACATTTGCGAGGTGTATTTCGAACACATGGTTGCCGCAAAAACCTTTTACGGCTGTGTGTTGGTGTTCACACTCGAGCCGGTGTCGGTTTGTACACTCAGAATTCAACTTGACGTGGATGGAAACATTTTGTAGGTTAGGATGCTGTACAATAAATAGCTTTGGGAGCTGAGACCGACACTGTCAGTGTGCAAGAGCTCGTGATGCAGGCTGAATAAAACGGCTCAACAAGAACAGTGCGAGGCTCGACGTTCCGCCACCTTTGAAAACCTATTCTTGATTGACCTTGAATAACTTTGAATTGCAGATCACTGGAAAATATGCAAGGGAATTCCATTAACCGTCACAGGTTCGACCTTTACTGATAAAATAATTAAATCATCTAATTACTCATCCATTTAATTATATATTTACTAGCTGACTCTGCAAACGTTGTTCTGTCATATAAATTATTTCTAGTGAATATATTGTTAGTTAAATGAAAAATAATTTATGTATAAGTGTAACTGTCTGTGACTCTTTCAACAATCTATGAATTTGATTGAATTTGATCGATGAAATAGAATTAAGTGTGATTCACATACAACATCCACGTTTATTGTATTGTATATTGTACTAGCTGACCCGGCAAACTTCGTCCCGCCCAAAATTTGTTTTTTGTTATTAAACATTCACTTTTTCTTACTAAAGGGTGTGTCACATCAAATTGCATCACGGAAAAAACGTTGTAGAAATTTAATTTTTAGGAATTATATCTTCAGCTTTCGCTTATAATCAGATAAGAGTGTATAGATCACGTTGGCCATGCTTCACTGTCAATTTTTCGAAAAAGAGCGTCGTGAATTAATCCTGCGCACTCATTTCGAGAATCTGGAGTTGTCACATCGGGACATCGGTAAGATGCTGGGAATCGTCCAATCCACGGTCAGCAGAGTACTAAAACGATACTTCGAGAACCTAACCATCGACCGGAAGGTGAAGAACGGCAAAAATGGATGCTCCGTCAGTGAAAAAGATCACAAGCGCGTAGTTAAGCAGTTTAGACGTGATCCGAGAAGTTCGGTCCGGGATGTCGCCAATAAGCTGAATTTGTCAAGTTCATTCGTCCAGCGGACCAAGCAGCGGGAGGGCCTGCGTACATACAATGTTCAGAAGGCTCCTAACCGCGACGAAAGGCATGGTGGGGAAGACGCGAGCCCGGAAGCTGTACACTGAAATGCTGACGAAGCCGCATTGCTTGGTAATGGACGACGAAACCTACGTCAAAGCGGACTTTCGTCAGCTGCCGGGCCTGTTGTTCTTCTCCGCAGAGGACAAATTCAGCGTTCCGGAGGAGATTCGCAAGCAGAAACTATCCAAGTTTGCCAAAAAGTACATGGTGTGGCAAGCGATCTGCTCTTGCGGAAATCGGAGCGCCCCCTTCGTGATAACCGGCACGGTAAACGGGCAGGTTTACCTTAAGGAGTGCCTACAGAAGCGCTTACTACCACTATTGAAGCAGCACGAGGGCCCGACCATCTTCTGGCCGGATCTCGCTTCGTGCCACTATTCAAAGGACGTGTTGGAGTGGTACGAAGCCAACGGGGTCACCTTCGTGCCAAAGAAAATGAACCCGCCCAACGCGCCGGAGCTTCGCCCAATAGAGAAATATTGGGCGATTATGAAGCAGGCCCTCCGGAAGAACCCAAAAGTTGTCAAATCGGAGGCGGACTTCAAGAGGAAATGGATTTCTGTTCAAAAAAACTACAACCTGACGTTGTACAGGACCTTATGGACGGGGTAAAGAGGAAGGTGCGAGCATACGGGCTCGAAGTATGAATAAAAAGAAAATGCCAAAAGTTTTTATTTTAATGTCTAAAATTTTCAAAAGGATCGTTCTACTGGGCGAATTTCTACAGCGTTTTTTCCGTGCAATTTGATGTGACACACCCTTTATGAGCAAGTTTATGGATCCAATCGCAGAACTGTTCATTGATTGATCTTCTATTCGACCCCGTTGAATTTATCTTTTACTATAAAATTCCCAGTATTTCTAACAAAACTCATCATTATAATATCAGATTATTTTCAGACACAATTCTCGTTCAAGATTTTTCAACCACTTTCAAATAAAATGTTTCTCCGTTACATGGAATAAATGTTTTATACAGAAAGTATGATAGAATAAAAACATTCCTTCCTCGAGTTCTGCTATTATCAACACATCCGGCGATCCTTTTTTTTGGTATAGATAGAAGATGATATAGGAGTGCGTTTCATCACATTAAAATCCATTTCCAGGTTTTAACAAAGATTAATTTTGCTAGCGCAAACATCAAATGGACTAACAGCACTTGTCACTATGTAATTGTAGAATATATGGGAATTTAATTTTCCGAATTTTCCCTTTTTCCTTAAGAGTTTTCCGAAAATTTTAAACTGTCATGTTTGGTTGGAATATTTTTAGTTGAAATATGTGTAATAATTTTATGGGACTCCCTCTCCATTCCAGAGGAGGGAAGGGTGTCATACCATTATAGAAACATTTCTCATACCCAAAAACCGTCATATCCCAAATTGTGCTTGATTAGTTCTCGAGTTATGCAGAAGTTTGTGTTTCGTTTGTATGGCAGCCCCCCTTAGAGAGGGGGAGGAGTGTATTCACCATAGAAACGTTTCGTGTCTCGTAAAACCTTCACATTTCAAATTTGGCAAGTTTGTGTTTCATTTGTATGATAGCCCACCCTTAGAGAACGGAAGGAGTGTCTAACCACCATAGTAACACCTATTGTATCCTAAAACTTCCACATGCCAAATTTTGCTTCGTTTGCTTGATTAATTCTCAAGTAATTCAGAAATTTGTGTTTCATTTGTATGGCAGCCAAAGCGCCTCCCCTCCCTAGGGGTGGGGGGGGGTGTTGTGTGGGGTGAGTTGGAGAGTCAAACCACCATATAAACATTTATTGCACCCTAAAACCTCAATATGCCTAATTTGGTTTCATTTGCTTTAATAATTTTCGAGTAATGCAAAAATTTGTGTTTCATTTGTATGGCGGCACGATTCTCCAAACTCGAACGCAGATTCCACCAAAGAAAGAGTTCGATGGAAACTTGGCTGTAGCAAGGATGATTGCCGGAAAGTCCTTCGGGGAGCATGGAAGTCAAGTTGTGCAAGTATCTGAGAGCAGTCCACTTCACCGTTCAGGAGTTTCGCTACGAATACCTACCGGTGCTGTTTCCTTCTGTCTTCCAGCGTGTCCAAGGCTAGTAGCATGCATCGATGTGAATAGGGGGGCAAATTCAACGGTTCAGGCCACGGTAGGTTACGCAATGCGATTCTCACGATTCTTTTTTGGGCACACTCGATCCGATGTTTCCAAGTTAACACTTTGCGGACCGCTCACGAGATTTCTCGTGTTTCGCGTTCCGTCTGTTACGGATGGAACACGAAATAACGCGTGTTTTCTACTTAAAATTAAATCCATGTTAAATCCATGTTCTGCCAAGAATCTCACAAGGCCTACCGATGGTTCGTTTTCGTCTCATCCACACCGAAGGAAACGATCTCATTCGTAGCATCCGAACAAATGAAGCGTACAAGTTTGCCCCAAAACGTGCGGTGCTTAATATGTTATTAAATCATATGGATGGAGACCAGACGATAGATGCATTCTCGAGGATAGGTCGCACTAACGAGCAATACAGCGCTTTCGGACATTGCGGGTCTTGTAAGTCACGAGCTATTTTGGACATAAATCCCAGTTGTCGATTTGCTCTACAGATGATAAAAGAGTAGTGAAGATTGAAATCCAACTTCGGGTCCAATAGAACACCAAGGTCTGTTACACGATCTTCTCTGCGCAGCGTAACATTTTCAACAGAGTAATCATAGAGGATTGGGTGCATAGAGCGGTGGAACGTCATCACCGCACATTTTGGAACGCTGATATTGAGTTTATTGCGATGGCACCAGTCAACGAAAGTATTCAGCAAAGTCTGAAGACGATGGCAATTCTCAATCGAGTGAACAACAACATACAGTTTAAGGTCATCAGCATAAATCAGTTTGCATTTGACTCCCAGCGTAGCTGCCACATCGTTGAAGAATAACGGGAACAGAAGTGGTCCCAGGTTGCTTCCCTGCGGTACGCCGGAAGTGCTACTGAACGCGGAAGAGATACACGAGCCAAGTCGCACCCGAAGAGTTCTTCCAGTCAAGTACGATTTCAACCACGTTATTAGATGCGCGGATGCTCTAGTCAGTTGATATGTACCGTTTCGAGCGATTCAAGAGTACTCCACTCAAAATAATCTCAAACAACTTGAACGCCTCCGAAAGACTGGTGATAACACGATAGTTTCTTACATCCCGCTTGTCCCCCGCCTTGAAGACAGGAAACATAAATGACTCCTTCCATAATGTTGGGAATTTAACTTCCTCAAAAGATGCGTTGAAAATGGCTGCAACAGGCTCAGCTAAAGCAGCTGAGCTCCGACAGAACACCACCGCCGGTATAGTGGACAGATCCAAGAAGTCAGCCGGAGTATCAGATGCAGCAGATGTCGCATCAACATCACACGTTGTTCTTTGTTCGAAGACTGACGAAAAATGTTTGCGACACATTTCACACGCAACGTCAGGGGATGCTGAATCTTTCCCATCACGTTGTACGGAATGCTCGAGTTTTTCCTTTTGCTGTTGATAAATCCCCAGAAGCTTCGAGGATCGCTCCGCAAATTCCGCTGAACTCTGAGTACGTGAGATTTATACAGAGCACTATTTAGCCTACAATAAGTAGCACTAACACGCTTGAAATCACGCTTAGTGTCAGGCGTTCTATGACGAAGCAATTTTCGCTGTGCTGAGTTACAATCACGTTTTAGCTGTCTGAGCTGAGGGGTACTCCAAGCTGGGAAAATAGGTCGTCGCTTGGGAGGGACATGTGATTCCAGCCAAAGTCGAATTTTTCGGTGACATCAGCCCAGTTCTGACTGAGCAGGTATTGCAGTAGGGAGGCATAATAAATTTTCTTATAATCAAGCTGCCTTACTCCATCATTCACATCTCGAGGTATGTAAGATGGGCAAATTTGAGGTACGGCAAGTGAAACGACCAGAGGCGGATGGGGAGGATCGATCGGCAACAATGACACGGCAGATTCGTCTACTTTGAAGTCCTGTTCATCGCCGCAAAACACCAAATCTAGAGTACCGTTTCGAATCATATTTCGGACGCATAAGGCATATGATGCAGAAAATAGATCTAAACTTTATGCACAGGTATTATTTGGTTGATATTTTTAATAATTTAGTTCAATATGCTTTTAAGCTTTCTACTTTGGTATCTATTTGATTGAAAACATAAAAAGATCATCGAATAAAATGCTTTTCAAATGAAGCGAATAAGAATCAAATTTCGGACAGAATGAATTCAAATTTCGGACACTTTATTTTGTAATTTTCTGGACGAAAATTATATTACACTTAATTATATTTTATAGTCACCTGCGAAACACTTACCAAGCAATCACAGTAAACTGTTAACGATGAAGAGAACTGATGAAACACGGGAGAAATTTAAATATTTATGAACGGGTAAATTCTACGTGCTCACGCTAAGCAAACGTCAAACACAAACAATAGTGAGTAGTGTTGATAGATTTTTGCCGATTAAGTTATAATTCAAATGTAGTTCTCATATGAAATGATAGTGAAACCAAGGGATTACTCTAAAGAAGCAATTGTGATATCAATTTTATAGTTATATCATCAGTGCATTGAGCATTTCAAGAAACTAGAACAAAGTGTCCGAAATATGATTCAGAACGGTACGACCGCGTGAATTCCGGATTGAATTTCGTTGACTAAGATTGACGAACTTCATTCCATCAACGAGGACAGAGCTTGCAGCACTCAACGACGATTCTTCGGAAAGGACAACCCTGTTATTACTGGTCTCCCATTGAAGCAGAGGCTCTTTATAGTCACCACAAACGAGAACTTTGTCCTCAATACTTGCCATGTCATACAACTCCTTGGCAGAGGCAATGTGAGCGTAAATCACGTCAACATCGCGGCTTCGATCGGGTGGAATATACACAGCACATACGAAAAGCTTAAAGCCGGGTAATTTCACTAAAACACAGACTTGCTCTAGCGTTGCACTGCGTTCAACGTTCACTCAATAGCTGGTATAGCGTTGTGCACACCACCGAAAGAAATCTTGTCGCTGTTATTTGCGTTACGATCACAACGGAAAACGCTATAGGGTAATTGATCTTGGTTTGTCCAATTTGGGGTGTTTTTACGCAACTAGTATATGCAAATCGATTTTTCTTCATGAAAATCACACATAATCGATACGAGTTTGGGTTTGTTGAAAAGCCCCAAGTCTCTATTTGCTAATACTGCCATAACGTGTTGAAATTATTCAAATTTTTATGTTTTTTAACGATTTTCCTTAAAGAAGAATTATGAGCATGGTTTGACCACCTCTGATCATGGTTTGCCCAAAAAAATGATCATGGTTTGTCCGGTTTTAGAAATCTCCATTTTTGAATGAAAACATTCTAATTCACAATTAGATGTTGCATTTATCATTGCTTAAGTTTACTGTGATCATATTGATTCATTCATAATTTAGGCTTTCTTCAGAATATTGCCTTTTCTTGGGCATTTTAGAAGTGTTCACCTCAACACAATCAACACAGAAAAACCATACTAAAAACCATACTGCTATGCGCGAAGCACACCATAAACAAACATAAACAAACTGCAGCGCGCCAAGCGGTTGCCATAGAAATCATGTGGACAAAACAACATTATTGAATTGGACAACTCATGATCAGAATTGAGTTCATCAAAATGCGTTAATTTAATGGTTTAGCTATGTAAATCCGATACAAAGCAAGTGAGCAAGCATGATGTTTACAATATTTATAAGTGTTGTAATCCAGAAAAGGTCTGAATACGTGCCAAATAATCATCTGGTGATCGATTAAAAGTTAGCTCGAATGAGGGGCGCATTGACACAAATAGAAGGTGTATTTTATAATCCTTTAAAACATGTGATTTCGTAAAAATATACTATCAAACTACTATAAATTATGTAAAAGGCAATTTCATTTATATGTTTCGAAACATTCGAAGGCCTTATTTGACACAGGAGCGCTGAATTAGAGCATTCAAAAAAGTGGGCAAACCATGATCATATTTTCAACTGGACAAACCAAGATCATTTACCCTAGCCAGGTCCAAACAGCTGAATCGAGTGGATGCAGTCGTCAAGTCCAGTTTCAGTCAATATAACAACATCAAGCTCGCAATCAGAGACAGCCAAGAAAAAATCGTCTATTTTCGTTCGAGTCCCACGTACATTCAGGTAGTACAACCAGATGCAATTTTCAATCGAGTTCGCCTGTTGTTGATGTTCCTGAGGTGGGATTGGTGCGGCGCTGGAAACGACGGATAAATCAGGAGCGAAACAGTTCTTAGTGTAATCGTACTTGCCTTGAATTGGGGTTTGGAAGACCCCTCTTCCGGTTCTACACACAGGTCCGGGACGACTGCTGCTCGATGACTGGAACGGCTCAACTGTGGCAGGCAAAGGACCCAGAATGGTAAGATGACAGGTAGAAATCGGAAGCTGATGATCGATGATCGATGAAGTGTCAACATCTGATGAAGAATACGTTAAATCGGAGTCTGGTTGTTTCCTCCAGATTTGTTTGTTGGCCGAAAAGAGTTTTTTGATTGATCCACAAACTCTCTGAACACTTATCCGTTCAGCCTGGTCGACGCAAGTAGCGCCTTTTCTTGCAACGCCGACTCGAGTCCAATTTTGAACGAAACGAACGACATTTTGGCGACATCTTTCCCTTTTTCTTACCACCCGCATACGATTGAGCCAACAAGATACCGTCAACCTTCTTGCCCAATTTGTCGACTGCATGGGCAAGCAGTTGAACTTGGCTCGTTAAATCCTTCGAGTTAACAGAAGAATCGCCTTGCGACTGTTCAATACACAACAATGTTGGCTGATGTGGAGATAGGCCTCACAAAAACCGCAGCGTATGGGATCAATATCGTTCACTTCCAATTTGCATTGTTGACACATCTTCTTTGCCATCGTCGCCTGTCGATTCGCAACAAACAAGAACGTTGGGACAGTGGCTGGTGTTATAACTTGCTTCGGCGAGATAAGCAAAAATTCACTATCGAATTTGGTGAATTATCGTTCGAAGTTTGATGTTCCAAGAGCACGATTTGATCACAAACGAAGTAGAAATCACAGTAAAATAACAATTACGGATATTCAATGAACTTACACGATGAAAAACGGTTAAAAACTGTTCACGTCACGTAACGTCGCGTTACGTCAATTATTCTCCCATGCGTTTCTTATGATAACTTCCACATACACCGGCAACGAAACGACCCGTCAGCATACGTTCAACGAAAACGACCGGCAACATTTGTACAAAAGAATAATTGACGGAAACGGACGGCTCGTTGGTTTTTTTTGTCAAATTTCTCAGTCAAGATCATCCGCGACTAGCTGAGAAAAACAGTCTATATACTACTATTGTTGAATAATGGTCGGGACTACAGGTTTTAAGGAACCTCGATTATCCGCGAGCGGTTGATCCGCGGTGCGGAATATCCGCGGTGCGGAATATCCGCGAAAGTGAGTTCCCTAGTAAATCTATAAACCTTCCCGAAATTTGTCAATGAGTGGTAGAGTCTTGCTTTTTTGTTTTGGTCATGTCTTTCACATTACTTGATCACTGATGTACACGACCTTAAAGATTGATAGTTCAATAACTTCTGCATTGATGAAACATATTTTTCTTGCAAAAATATATATTTTTAGTGCTTGTACCTCATTTTTAGTCTTATATTGCATTATCCGTGATTTTCGTTATACGCGAAGGCTTAGCCCGACTATTTCGCGGATAATCGGGGTTCTACTATAATTCAATGATTTTCATTGATTTTTTTTAGAACTGATTCTAGGCTGATTCGGAAGAGGGCATTGCGATTTAAAAACTGTTGCAGGTGTCGACACTATGAATAACATGAAATAAATCATTCGTTTGGCATTTGACATGACGATGCTGCTGCAAGCATTGACTGCACGTGTGAATTGATGGAGACGTTGACGGAACGTAGACGTTCTTTTCCGTAACGTTCTATGTGAATCGCACATTAAGCGATTTGAACTATAGTGTGTTTGATATTTACCCTGTCGGGAATGACGGTGCGTATTGTCATTCGATAAACGAACGTGAAACGCTCGTGACTCATGTGTCCATATATGTGTTTGACATATCGAGGAATGGAGCACTGACAAAACATTTACAAGAAAGAAACTCAATCCATTCCTTTTATTAATTCAACGTATTTCGAGTATTTTTTGGGGAGTTAACTATCCCTAACTTAACTATAAGTCTATAAATCTCTTTGCATTTCCGTTAAAACTTTAACCATAATATAAAATCATCAAGCACAATTTTTGTTTTCCCACATTACACATATTAGAGACTATTTAATTTTTTGGCAGAATATTTTCATTCATATTTTTGTAAAAGCGTGTTCCTTTCATCCGAAAATACATTACCGTTTTCCCTTCACAGAAATGGAACACGAAGTTCAAAGTCATCTGTGTCGGATTGCGTGGCATATTTGCACAACCCGATTGGACTTGAGTCGAACGGATTACAGAATGCAATCTTGTGATCCGTTCAGATAATTCTGACTTGAGCGGATTCTAGAATACAGGAGAGTAGTTGATCAGTAGATAGATATAGAATTTCCGAGGAATTACACTATCGATCTCCTCAGAGCGTTTTTTTATTAATCGAACTAAAAAAAGTGCGTATGAGGTATGTCTCGCTTTTGCCATTCAACCGAATATATCCAGCAACGTGTGATACCGAATACGTGTAGTCCTGTAATGTAGGACATTGAAGACTGATTTTTTGTTACATACACATGTGCTGCAATGAGACATTACATGCGTTTTGGTCTGGAAATAGTAAAGGCTGTGTCGGTGTTGCTCATGATAGCACCTCACAAGGGACTATATTATTCCTCACTCCCTTCTTGTAGATTTTGTCAAAGGAATCACGACATCTGACAATGACGTTGTCCTGATCGCGTCAAATCATCATCTCTTGTTTGTTTCGTCTCCTCTAACCACATGTTCATAAAAGTAATGATGTTCATAAAAAAAATCCTCTGACTCCTGTGGACATAGATATTTTCGAACTTGTCACTCGAAATACATTCAAGGCGTGTTGCTTAGCTTAGAAATCCAGATAATTGTTTCTTTTTCGAATCACAATTTCTTGTTACTGTGCTCTTGCCTACCATTATTCCAGTTAAGTCTTCAAGAACATGCACATTGGATATACACACGTGCTCTGTATTTTATCAGAATTGATGACAATAGCATGATTGTGATTTTGCAATCCGAGCATGTGTGATTTAAAGAATTTCATTAATTCATTATGCTCATTCAAAAAGGCTTCCACCTCGCTGGCGATGTGCCTATCTTTAGGCGAATTGAAGTTACTGTGTGGGGCGCATGTTTGAATGAAAATTCGATGAAGCGGACGTAGCGCCATCTATCATTGAACAACGTAAATAAATTTGTTCTATTTGAAAAAAGCTAACGACGGTTAAATTATTGTCTTATTGTTTATACAAAAATACTAAAATCTCGAGAAAAATAGAGGATGGAATGTAAAAATCTAGGGTTACATGTATTTTTTTAAGCTAAATTTAAGAAAAAAATCCAAAAAAAAAATCGGTATTAAATATATGGTAATCTAGTTTACGACATATTCTCATGTCTACCAGTTTTGTGTGAATAATTTTATAAAAATCGGTCGTGCCGTTTCGGAGGAGTTAGAGATTTGATTTTTTTGGTTATATATATATATATATATATATATATATATATATATATATATATATATATATATATATATATATATATATATATATATATAGATTTTTTAAATTATTGATTTGTTTATTTATTTATTTATTCGCATATTTTATTCTACTGACAGAAATAGTCTCAATGAATAATGTGTATCTACACTTTTAATTTTATTATTTTACTTACAAATTGTGACCCCATTCAACATACATTCACATATGAATTTACATTTATTCATTGCACAGAATAATCATCATGAATTGTATGGTACGATAATACTAACATTGAAATCAAATAGGATAAAAACTCCATTAAAAACAACACACATTAATCTGATTAAATCGTTCTGCGCATATTATGTCCTTTGAAAGTTAAGCCTATGGATTTTCCGTGGCGAAACTATCTGTATGAAGGCGTAGCTGTATCGTTGATTCGCGAAAGTACGAGAGTCGTTCAAAAAATAATACTTTAGTTGCATAAAATTTTAATGTTGCTTCCCTTATTATTGGTTGTATTTGTTTTTAAGGGCGCTATATTTTTATATAATTTTTATTGAAAGCTGAGGTTATATTTTTTAATATTTTTTCTTGAAAGCT
Organism: Toxorhynchites rutilus septentrionalis; assembly: GCF_029784135.1. Lineage (NCBI taxonomy): Eukaryota > Metazoa > Arthropoda > Insecta > Diptera > Culicidae > Toxorhynchites > Toxorhynchites rutilus. The sequence continues at coordinate 94,117,123 of NC_073745.1, read as the reverse complement.
AAGGTTTTTATAAAACAGGGCATTGCCCTTGGTTCTGAGACCATGTAAACTATAAAAAACTAATATAATCAATAATTACGAAAACAAAATCAATTTTTTTGCAATTGGAATATTTTTCCAAAAAAGTCTATTGGCTGATTGGCTTTAATTTGGTATGGTATTTGCTATGTCTTTAATTTGAATCGGTGGAGTGATTCGAAAGTTATGAATTTTTAAAAAAGACATTTTGTGGAGAATAGTGAAAAAAGTGATTTTTTGGACCACCCTAAAAAGGAAATGGGCACCCTGACGAAAAAAATAAAAATACGGGTCTAATTGTTTGCGATAAAAAACAAATCCACCACTTTCCACAAAAATCTGAAAACAACTATATCGGTTTGGCATGGAATAGCTGCATATACATATCGAAAGGGACATGTTTTGATTTTAATTTTTTCAACACTCCTATACTCGCGCGAAAAATCGTTTTTTATGTACTCTGATATTGTTATTGTGTATTTTTAGACGTTATTGATATTTATTCAAAGAAAAAGATGTAATTGAGTGAAAAAACTCCAGAAAATATTTTTTTTAACTTCATTCAGTTCTAATAGTCATTTAATTCAACCACCTCATTGATTCTCGGTCTGTCAGACCTATGCGCGGATATAGGAAGGTTAAATAATCAATTTAATTTTCGAGAAAGATTTTTAACGGTGTATTCAAAATGTTATTTTTACTACTTGTTCATTGATTTCCCAACAAGTTTCTGCACAATATATTTTAATCAGACTTCTGAGTTTCGAGTTATGATTTTTTTGCAAAAAAGGTTAATAATTCTGGATGCGTCCTTATAAAAAATCAGTTTTTTCGTTCGTCGCAAAAAAGTGGCCCGAAGAGTTTCGAAGTTGAAATTTCATTTGTATTCATTAATATAACCAAGATAAAACACTATATGCCCAGTGAAATTATATTAAAGATTTTTTTTTTAATGTGGGTTTTCAAGTGGGAGCATTTGCTATAACTTTTTTGGAGCACAAATTTGCCGCGGAACACCATTTGGAAACCCCTGATCTAACACATTATAACTCCAGCCCGCATATCCGATAAGTTATTCGCTCATCGCTCTCATCCAATATTATTTCAATAGGATAAGTATATTCACATGCCGTTCAGATTCATTACAATGATCGAGGAGCAACAGTTTTCTGATAGAACACAAACAAGAAATACATATAACTCTTACTACAGTGTTTGTCTTTCCCATGAAATATCCTCCTCCGTGTCCTCAATGTTACTCCCATCGGTCGCTCCATTCCTGCTGGAACTGCTGATTGCTTTGTAGCATGTCAACTGTCCCCAGTGGCATCGCGCAGGACTTCATACTCATATTCATTTGAAAGTCAGACCATAGCAAAACGATCCGTAGGAATAATTAATAAACGTCCCCCAGGATAAACCAGCCCGGCATTCAGCCAAAATCAGAGAAAGCAAAACGGGGATAGTAGTGAAAACAAAAACAAATCCCACCGACAATCCGTATCTCCTGTGAGGGATTCGTTCGAGCTGTTGAAGTTGCTTTCAGTCTTTTTCCCATCATTTCGGATTGTAATTTCCACCGTTGCATCCGTGTCTCGGTGCAGCATTAATGAAATCCCTCAGAAAAGATCTCTCCTTCCACCCTTGCTGTTACCGCCACAGGTTGCAAAACGTGCTCTGGAATGGGGTGAACGAAAGGGAAACCGTGCGTCGCTTGGAGGAAATGGCGATAATTTATGCTGCGCTGTTTTTATGCATCTTCAAATTACACCGAGAGCTGTCGCCGTCTTTTCTCAATTTCCTCCTCGCTGCGTTGTTTGTTATTGAGGATCCTTTGGATCCGTCGAGCCGATGTGCGAAAAGAAGCGGATTGTTGTAATTGATTTCTCTAATCCTGTTGTTGACGCAACCAACCGAATTGTGGATTGTGGACAAGGAATATAAAAAGCAATGCGTTCCTCAATTTCAATAAATAGAATAATCAGAGAAATGAGGAGTTCTGTCCATCGAACCAAGAAAACCATAGAAATAGCTGTCATTTTGGTTCCAAATGAGCAATTAAAAAAATATAGGGAATAATACCCTTGCCACGTGATGTATAAATCAATATTCTCGATGATTAATGATAATTTTAAAAGTTTTTACCCAAGCAACGGGGTTTCAATTCCAGATGATGACTTCTTGCGCCAACCTTTAAGTATCTTCATTACCGTAGAATAGCATCGGTTAAGCAGCCGTCGGAAAGACGGGAGCTCATTTCAGGTAAAACGACCAATACGAACGAACAAAAACCGAAACACTGAAAGTGCATTATAAAATTCACACATATTGCACACGATACTGACTAGCATGAACTCGGTGACGTGGTTTTCCCTCGCTCTCCCCCGAGCTGAAGAAAGATTTAAAACGTTCGAGGCTTAATTTTACGAGCCATAATAACAGTGAAACGATCATAACTTATGATTGAGTAGAATGTCGTCAGATAGAAATGAGTAGTGCTGTTGTTTTTCCCAATGTCAGTCATACATTGTCGTTATGGTTTTTACCTTTCAGTCACGGTGATACTTGTGGCAAATGACCAATCTTTCGGACGCAAGTATACATTATCTGAACCACGCATTATTTCGACTGAATTTGGAAGCGTTCGAATAAACAGAACGGTTTTTTTTTTCAAATTTGATTGGACTTTTCTGTTTTCATCGGAGAAAATCGAAGAATAGCTGCTCTACAGCGTGAAATCAACGCTTCCGCTTACTCCCCTTACTCATCGGATCTCAAGCCTATCAAACATTTGTCAAATTAACTAAAGTAAGAAATCCGGAGTTGGTTCTTGAGAAATAATAGTAGAACATCTCCCCCGCAAAAACCCGAAATTGGCTCTATGAATCAAGAGACGCCTGTAGAGCGACATTGTAGCAAAAATTTACCATACCGAGTATTGACGTGGTATTCGTGAATTCATTTTACGCTTTTGCACTATACGGGTAATTAACCCTTTCACTACGGCAGGGTGCTCTGTCGGAGTGCTTCCGCAGAACGGAGCACTGCGCCCAAAAGTATGCATATCGCGCTGGTGTGATCGATGTGCAGTATCACCTTGATGTCGTCTATAGACGACGCTCGTTTCGAAAGGGTTAATGGTGTCAGTTTTGTTCGACATTATTTGTTTTATTTCGACAACAGTAGAAATTAGTTTTGTTGGTTTGACTGTTGGTTGTGAATGACAAGATATAATACTAATAGACTTCTGTGAATCATTTAATTATTAATTTGAATGAATTATTATAATTTTCTCAACATCAGAGTTATCAGTGTACGATGACAATGTTTTTTTTACGCAATATGCGAACACGCCTCCGTTACTGTTATGAGCCCCTACCTTAACACGTCGCCACTGACATGGACAAATGAAAACGAGTACAATAGAACAAAATAAGAATAACATCTTTATATAAAAAACAAGGTTTTTCCCGCGTACGTATAACTCATCATGACATGGCAAACCACTTTCTGGATATAACGGAATTCAGAGAAAACAGTAAACTTGAGTCACTGAATTTATAAATATTATAATGTAGCTATATGAAAAAGTAGAAAGGTCTGCGTCTAGAGACGGACGGAAATTTGACGTAGGACTTTGAAGTCTCAGCCACCATACCTTTTTTACCTTTCTGGTCGTTTGTCTGCTCTCAGCCACCACAGTAAGAAACCATGCTAATCTCTTATTTTACTCGACCAAGTATCAGTTTATACTTTTCCTATACGAAGTTTGATGTCTAGTGAACCTGTTTACGAATCAATACGGTTCCCCTTATGAATAATAGATCAAAGTATCAAACAAAATAGTCACCCAAACAAGACAACGCACAGTGCGTTGAATGCATAGGAATATGGGACAAAATCATTACAGCAGAATTTAGTTATTGTAACCAAGGGTGGAAAACAAGGGAGCATGATGAGATTTTCGCAAACGATTAATCGCAAACTGCACGGATCGCGATCTGTACAAACTGCGACTAACGATTAATCCTCCCCCATCATAACCAAACGATTTTCTTCTGGTAACTCTGAGTTGATTAAAACATTGCTATACTGAAACTAGTTCAAATAATTGAGTTACTCTCCTTCCTCGTTTTGTTTACAACTAGTAACAAGAATTTGCTCCATTGGAATGAGTATCTCTATGGCGTACGCTTTACGATTCTCGATCTCTCGTCCGGGCGTTCAATTTTCCTCTCCGAGCGCGTTTACGTTTACGTTACGGAAAAAATGCGCTACAGCGGATAGGACGACATTAATGTTTAATGTTCCACAGAGGATTTCTCAGATTGTGTTTAAATTCATCTGCAAGAGACTACAAACAATAATCTCCCTCAAATCACTAATTTTGTGAGTTAATGTAAATGCGTTATTGGCCAAGGCTATTATGGTCTTGCGAGATACATTTTTCCGCCAGCCCAAATACAGAACACTCCTTTCAGGCTCGAGTAAACTGGTGGCTAGAAAAGACCTCAATTACCTTGAATTAATCAAAAACATAAATTAGCGCAAATATGTCAACATGTGTTTTTTGTGTAAGCGTAAATATTTACTCATGAAATTTCAGAATTGTGGAACTCTACATAATTTGTATGCAGATAGACTACCCACAGTTTGTGGGGGGAATACTCTTACAACTCAAATGGGTAATGATTAACTGCTATCACAAAGCTGAGAAATTTTTTGACGTTTTGTTTTACTACTGATTCATTAAAAAATAATTAAAATTTATTTTAAAATGTTTTCTTATCCTGAGACTGGCTCACCATATTGCACTGCTACTAAAACCGCAGGCTAACTTCAAATATATTTTTTATTCATTTTCGGCGAATAATCAATAGAGTGTCGTGTTATGAAACATCAGAACAATAGCAAAAAGAACTTCACGATCATAAAGTGTTGGTTCGGTTATTCCAGACGACATTGGAATAAATTCCATCTGATCATCTTTAGGAAAGTTAATGGCCTTCGAAGGATAAATTTATCTTGGGAACAAGAAATTGATGTTCATGACTTCCAGTCGGACGTTTATCCGCTCTGATAATAATTGTGTGGTCCTCACAAAGCATATATTCCAATGCCGTCAGTTCACTTAAATTCAACGAAAAACGTAACCACACAGAATTGAATTAATCAAATATGTGATCCGATTTATCTACAAAATAAAAAATGATTAAATTCCATTAATCATTTTTTATTTTGAATTAAATTCCATTGAATTCGAAAAGTGTTTCGTGAAATCACTAATTGAATTATTATTAGAAAAACTATTTGGAGAGAAATGTGAATGTTCTGAATTATTGGAATCTAAAAAACGATTTTTGGCGGGATGGGATTCGCCCAAATCTGCTGGTAATAAAACTAATCAATTACATCGATTACCCGTCTGCTCGCTGTCGGACGGGATACAACAGCAAAATAAAATCGACACGAGACTGAGTCAGCCACTCACTGCGGTCAGTGCAATAGAGAATTGAAAATCCCTCGACGAGTGTCGTAAGATTTCAGATGATCGTCTCTTGTACACTTTCCGATCAAGAACTCATCATCCGCTCTATGGAATGGGATTAATCGTTTGTGGCTTGCACTCACGATAAACCTTGAGTAGTAGAAGTAATGCTTCGAGAGTGCATGCAGTGGGGATTTCTCTTTCATATTACTTTTTTGAGTACTTGGTAGCTCACCGTTCCAACCTGAGAGAGAGGAGCCAGCTGAATGACAGATAGTTTGTTTTCTTCTTATTCTTTTTGCGCTTTCTCATCAAGAAAATTCAAATCGGACAATTTTAATCAAGCAAGTTGTTGTCATTCATCTATGAGAAAAGTGTTCAAACTTGACGTGAATATTTGTTTGTGAGTACATTTGTGCGTTTTTATCCTCGATTTGGTTTTTGACGTAGGACTACGTCTAACAGGAATATATGGGGGGAAAACGAAAATTTGAACACTGATCATGTGGGATATAATGAAAGATGTACTAGGTCAGCCCACATCATGGCTTCCAGCAGCATCGGCCCACTCAAACAAGTTTCTTTTTCTTCTGACTATTTCGATATAGTTGTCCTGAAGAATTATTTCTATGATTTCTAAAACTATATCCGAAATAATAAGCAAACAAATTTTTATGATTCCTTTGCCGGATGAGAGCTTGTGTAAATGTTTTGGGCTCATTTGTGACTTTTTCCGATCGTTCATTCAGTTTTCGCGAATTCATTCATGGTTTCCGGATTAAAAGTCAAGCTGGGCCTGAAGAAGGCATTTTCCAGCGGCGAGAGCAGTTTTCTTCGATTGAAAACAAAAGGTGTTTCGAATGTTTCGTTTTGCGGCGGTTGCTATCACTACGCTGCCAAAACATTACCGGTTCGGTTCGGATTACTGTAGCCGTTCAGCGAAAGGTGGTGCAGAAACAAATTTGTGGATTATTAATTTGGGAACGATGTTTTTCACAGCATTTGAGATGAAGTTTTGCTCTTGGCACCAAACAATCAACATGCTAATGTTGGCGGTGAAGGTTTATTCGGATGTTTTATTGCTCCACTGCTTTGATAATGGTTTGCGCATTTAGTTTGTCTACATTACATCTGCACTGTATATAAATATGAAACAATGAATTACGTATTTAGAGCTTGTTTTACTGAAGTGAAATAACTTGACCTAAATTCGAACAAATGAAAATAAACCAATATTTATATTGTTGACATCCTTTGGAGTAGTCCTACGTCCCTCCGGTTATGTCCCCGATATTACCCTTTACCAGACGCAATGTGCAGCGTATGTGGAATATATTATTTTATTAGTTTCTACCAGGTGCATTTGAAAGGTTTTTTTTGTGTCCGATAGAAATAATAATAGGTTGACTAAAAAGGATGCAGTACCAACTGTTTGCATAGGCAGTGATCACGATTCGGAAGATAATGAGAGTTATACTGCCAGTCTCTCGACGTCTTTTTCGTTTCTTGCTTATCGCTGGTGACCAATTCATATTCAAATTTCAAATTTGACATGCAGGTCGCTTATCAAGGCATTAGAAGCACTGAAGGTCCAATCAAACTGACCGATAGTGTTCCGTTTTCAACGGAAGTAAGATTCATGTATTATAAATCCGCCTATTGAGAGCCACAAACGATGCAATTTATAAGTAGCCACAAACCCATTTTCTACAAAACCAGTGCACAGTCCGCGCACCATATTCAGTTTCACATTCCATTCGACCATGATACAAACGAAAAAATTCCAAAATAATCCTACCGAAGCAGAAAAGGACCACATAGAGAAAAAGCACTAAAACAATAACAACAGCAACATCAACGCAGTCACGTTATCCCCACTGCGCATCAGCCCATCAGTTGGCAATGAAGTACAGCAGCGTAACGAAGTGAAATCATTCCTTTCCAAACAGTCAGAGCGAACACGTCCTAATGTGAAAGTGCAAGCGAAAAATACCAGAGAAATATAGAGAACTTATAACCTACAAATTGATAGTTTATTTCTAGTAAGTGTGTGACCATTGTTGTCGGCGGGTTTTCCTCAAACCGTCCGAACAGATAGTGAAGGTGAACCAATCAGTCTCGTCCACAAAACTAAAAGGTGTGATATTATTAGCTTCACCATATCAATCTTGAGCAGCGATAACATGATCCAACCGCTATACAATCATAATTGAGTGGATTTCCAAGCTGGCACCTGCTTATACAGATTTTTGTGATTTCAATAGCTTGCTTTCAAAGCAATTTTTGAGCTATTGAAACTAGTTTTTGGATCAATAACTAACAAACATAAAACGCGTAGACATTCTATCTTTCGAATGAAGCGTTTAACATACCATTTCTATCAACTAACAATGCTCGAAATCCTGTTTCTCTAATGTAACGCTCTCGTTCTTGAAGCTTTGAACTTACACCCCAGCATAGAAATGAAAGATGTAGTCCGACGTCAAAATCATTTTCACAAAAAATTTCTTGCGAAAAAATGTTATGTTAAAATTTTCTACATATTTCAATACTTCCCCTTGGTTCACCGTGATTGGTTCGCGCTGACATAAGGGCGATCACAACAAACGCGGGCTGGCTCCTCTCTCTCAGGTTCCAACTACCCAGTCTACATTGTTGTGTCGGATTGGTCTCAACAAATGGTGTCGACAACGGTACCGATGTCGTGCCATTTTGCAATGATTTTGTCGACCTACCCTTCGAATTTGACAACCAATTATGGGCCAACACTGTGCCAATCTGGCACCACGTCGACCGAAAGCAAATCTGCTTGACTCTTATTATGGCTCTATTTCTTTTCAAGGAAATGCAAATAAAATGTAAAGGAAAAATACCGTTGATAAATATATATGATTTATTTCTCGAGAAAGCAATTTCATAATTAAATTCAATTTGTAATACAATTATCAATTCATCGATTATTTACATAGTTTTATAGTGTTCTTCTATATATACATGTGTAACTTTTTTTTGTTAAAATATGTGTAGTATACAATAATAATAATTTAAATATTTCATTCCTCTCTCTGTGCATTTATAGTCCACTTCTATATATTAATACGCTATATATAATCCTTTTTTTTCCTTCATTTAGTACAAATTTTTTTAGTAATTCCTATTCCTATTCTATTTCATTGTATATTTATCTGCCTTCGGGAATATTTTTTTGTGTACTACAAATTATAAATTATTGATTGACAACATTTTTGAAACCCAAAAATCTCAAAAATAAATCTATCGTTTTAATTAAATATTAAATATAATAACATTAAATATAGAAGTTGAACTTTATAAAGTAATGTTATCATATATTTAATTTATTTCTTTGCATCTATGTCTTCGGAAATATTTTTTTAAATCTATTTTGAATAACAGCTATATTTCTGGAATTTGAAAAACAACAAATCAATTAATTTTTTTTTCTATTTTAAAAGTCACAATTTTATTTTTCATTTTTCATATTGTATAAATTATTCTATGAAAAAAATTATTCAAAATAATTTTGAACAATTGACGTGATAATGTTTTATTATCATTATTTTTTCATGACTTATTGGACTCAGTTTCTAGTGATATCTACGGTTGCCGTTGGTCGGTAATTTATAAGAGCTGATTTTTAATTATCTGAAGATTAAAATGGTAATCAATTAAAAAAAAATAGTGTGCACTTATTACTTGGCAATTCCATGATTTGGAACCAGTAGGAATTATTGAGCTAGGATTATAACTTCCCTTTCTAATTATCACTCCAATGGAAGGGTACTGCCAGATATTTCCGTAGCCAGGAAGAAAAATCGGTTTGTCGAAATACGATTTTTTCAGCCAACGAAGGCAAAACAATCCTGATTCAATCATTCCATAGCCTTTCCTGTTCATCTTAAAGTTTTACAGTTGTTTTGGCAAATTCTTAATATTCCTATATTATATATATTATATATATATATATATATATATATATATATATATATATATATATATATATATATATATATATATATATATATATATATATATATATATAGGTCGGCACGATTATCCGGAGTATTGATTATATTTTCCGGATAATCGAATCATAAAAAACGAATTTTCTCTCGATAAACGTAATATAATTATGGCTTGCACTTATTATTCAACGGTTTTATCTAGCTTGGACTCGTTTGTATATTGGTGACTTTGTAACTTTGTCTGTAGCGCTGTATCACATTACTAGAAATTTAACTTCCTTCCTGTTGAGCGTTTGATCTGAAATTTGGAACACATCTTTCTCTGGTTTCATTATAAATTTGTGTATTCCATGATCTTGGAAATCTAAGATGGCGGCCGGTACAAAATGGTGGATTACCTATTTTCTCAGAACACCATCAATATGGACATCAAATGAAAGGGATTGACTAGTAGAACACAGTTATTTATGAAAATTGCAAATCCAAAATGGCCGCCACCACAAGATAGCGCCATATATATTTTTTCCACAATCCCATCAATATGGGTATCAAATGAAAGGGCTTGACTAGTAGAATACAGTTCTTTATTAAAAATAATTATACAAATTATTCAAAATTTCCGAAAATCAAAAATAAAATACTCCGGATAATCGAGTCTAAAATTCCGGATAATCGAATCCCGGATAACCTAGTCCGACCTGTACATTCGTTTGAGACTCACAGGGGACTTCGACAAGACGATGGACTTTCCTGTCTGCTCTTCAATGTGGTGCCGGAAGGTGTTATGCGGAGAGCGAGCTTCAACAGGAGGGGCACGATTTCCAACAAGTCTAGTCAGTTTATCCGCTTCGTCTGCCACATGGACATACGTGGACATCGGAAGAACACATGAACACACACTCACACGAATCAGGGCTGATTAGGCTTACAATCAATGCGTCTAAGACTAAATACATGCTAGAAGAAGGAACTGATCGTAACATAATTCTTCCTGTTCCGGTGACGAGAGTATAGGAATTTGTCTACCGTGAGTTGTTGATAACAACTTTCGACAAAAACAGCCTCGAAATTTGAAGACATGCGTCAACAGATGTCGCGCTCACTCCGCAAATTCTTAAGGTCCAACAAACTCCGACCCCGTAGGAAGTGCACCATGTACAAATCCCTGATTCGATCGGTTGTTCGCTATGGACATGAAGCATGGACGAGATCGAAGAGAACTCCCAAGCACTTGGTGTTTTCGAATGCCGAGTGCTAAGAACAATATAAGGTAGTGTAAAGGAAAACAGAGTACGGATAAGTAGGATGAACCACAAACTGATACAACTCTATGGAGAACCCAGCATCCAGAAAGTCGCCAAGGATGGACGAGCGCGATGGACAGATCATGTTGCAAGATTGCCTGACAGCAGCCCTGCAAAGATGATGTTCGCATCGAATCCGGTAGGAACAAGAAGAAGAGGAGCCCAGTGAGCGAGGTGGTTGGACCAGGTAAAGCAAGACTTGGCAAGAATCGGTGCGGGCAGGAGTTGGAGAACTGCAGCTGTAAACCGAGTTCATTGGTGGAACAATGTTGTGAAGAAGATCAAATCTCTTCATAAGAATTGTGAATCAATCTTTGTGAATAAATAAATAAAAAAATGTTATCCTTCCTATGCCACAAACAAAAGTAACTATTATAAGAATAGTTTATTAAAACGGTGACTATAATTTGCCAGAACTTCATACTTCCGCTTCAGTTGACACTCGTGGAAGAATACCAGACAACTTTATGATGTTATCAAACTACTGTTTCTTCTTACCCATGCACATCTACCAATTAACAGCAAAAACGAAGCTTCTACTTTTACCCTTCTGAAGAAGCAACTTCACCCACAGGTGATCGCATCAGCATTAATTAACAATCGAGGATCAACACTGCTGAAATGCGTTATCATCGAAAAATATGTCACTGACAACGAGCTGATGATACAGCAGGATATCATATTTTCACCGTCAATATTTAACAAACCCGCATAAGCAAAACGATAAGATGTGAGTTTTAACCCATTTTATGCCAAGTGTTCGAAAAATCTAACAGCAAATTTCATAATTTTGCATGACTTTGGAAACCAATCATACAATAAGGTTTTGGCATCAAATAATAACTTAGTGTATTAGCTACCACTAACTATCAATTTCATTCAATTTTGTAGAACTTTATTGGGGAATGAATTCGGTTTAAATCCACTATGTGCGGAAGGTACATAGGTACAAGATCACATATTGTTATGTAGGAAAAACAACATTGGATTGAACCTCCTACAGGAACCAAAACGTAGGTTTAACCAATGTCTTTTTTGGTGATTTTTCGATTTTTTGTCATTTTCCGGAAAACGGGAGAACGAAAAAAAACTTCTTGAAGAATGGAGTTTTTGTAACGCCATAGACAGCGCAATTCTTATTGCTCCGTCGATAACAATATTTGTGTATAAGTAAGCAACACTAAGCGGCTGCGTGAGCTGGAAGTACGATTCAAAAGCAATAAAAACTTAAAACTATTTATAACACACAATCTTGAGTACCTACGCCGGATAACGACATGCAATACAATACGATAAAGCAAATAAGTGAATACATGGACTTTTTTGTATACATTGTGTATATACGGTTTTAAATCTACTTATACATAATAATTATGTATGGGATGTACTCACCTGTATTATCTATAACATCCGCCAATACTCGGGCCATTGATGGAAATTTAAAAAACAACCTGGAAATAAATAAAATAAATAGTATATAAATGCATTGAAAACGATAACAAAAAAAGGTTTCATATTCCAAAAAGAATTGAAGATTTCAACTGTTAGAGATTTCTCTTATAACATTAAAATAAAAATTATACAAAAATTGATTCGTAGTGCTCACCTGTATCAACTATCGCTGATGCGGGCCGACTGAGGGCGATTCGTGAAAATAACCTGAAAGTAAATAAAACAATGAAATAATAAATGAAACGATTTATACATTAAATATTAAAATCAATTAAAAAAAATATTTTATTGATCCCAGAAAAAACCGGAACAAGCCGGAACAAAACAGGTTAAGTCGGTTTTCCATATTAGATAAAATATAAAAATCATACAAAAATTAACTCATAGTGCTCACCTGTATTAATAGATTATCCGGCAACCGACTGCACTCTGGATGATCTGGAAATAAATAAAGTAATTAGTACATTACACATTAAAATCAATAGAAATGATAAAAAAGGATCCTTGGTCCACAAAAAACCGGAACAAGGAACCGTTTTAACTGTTAGATATATTCAAAACTATGCAAAAATAAATTCATTGCACTCATCTATATTTACTGCCTGCTGATGCTGAAGTGATGAAAGTCAGTGCGAAATTAATTTAAAAATAAATAAAATTATTAGTATACAATTATTATTACATGTTGAAAATAAATTTCATACATATAAATTCACTGCACTCACCTGTATTTACGTATTTACTATGATGTCTGCTGATCCGGGGGAGATGGAACCAATACGAAAATAACCTAAAAATAAAACAAATCAGTATTCATGTATATTTAATATTAAAGCTTATTATCGCGATAAACGATATTATCGCTTTAGAAAACATAACGGATAACAATTATTTATTCCTGTCACATTCCTGAATACAGAAAAATTATCCGGAACAATAATCGTTTTGATAACTTAACCGTCTCTAAGCTGGCCGATCAACACAACATATTTGTTCGGTAGAATAATCATATTAATTTACTCACCTGTCCTGTTCGCAAACTGTGCCAGTCAGTACTTTGATCAAGCAAATCTAAAATGAACTGAGTTAAATTTAAACAGAAAATAAAGGTAATTTTAAATACTTACGAAATTCGTTTCTTTGTACACCAACTGTTGTTTTGAGTATTGACAGTTCAATGAGGAGAAAATAGACTGCAGTGATGGCGATTCGCTCATTTCGTGTAGTTTTATTGTGATTATAGCTGAAACTTAGGGCAGTGCTGCCTGCGGGAGGCAAGGCGGGGTAAAATTCCAGTACTCTTGTAGCACTTTTCGTCACTCGACCGACACCGTGCTTATAACCGCTCGAATAGATTTTAAACTGGGTATTCTCTCTGTGTACATATGAAGAATAAAATAGCATCGCCTGCTGGGGGTGATTTAAAAACATCCGACTAGAGGGATATACTTATTCCTTGATCGTTGAATGTGTTTTTTACCATCACTGATTGTAACACTTTGGTGTGATGGAGAAGATTGTTCATTAGTATCAGAACTATTGTTTGCATAAGTTTCTAAAGCGACAATTTTTTTATAAAAACATCACATTAAAATACATTGTTAAGTAAAAGCACATATATAGTTCACGAAAAAAATGTTCATTTTTCATAATCTTGCATGTACAACTGCTTTTCCAAAGAAAAATGATTCCGACCAGTACGTAAACCCATGCTCAAATTTAATACGACCGCAAAGGGTTAATACTTCAAATGGTGGCTCTAGAAAAACCATTTGTCACAAGAATTGAACAGAATATCAAACTGATGGTATGAGTTGTAAGGGCAGACAGAAACCGGAATAATCAATTAAAAAAAGTCGCACAAAAAACGCACGAGATTTTTTAAGCATTTTTTTTGCGCGATCGCGCAAATAAAATCGCATAAGAAACCGCACAAGAACAGGTTTATACAGCAATTCCATGACAAACCGATATAGTGGTTCCCAGATTTTCGTGGAAAAGGGGTGATTTTGTTATTTATCGCAAAACATTAGATCCATATTTTTTGACCAGGGTCCGAATAATCCACTTTTTTCCGCTTTTTTCCTCTTTTTTCCAAAATTACTTTTTTCAAAAATCCATAACTTTCGAACTACTACACCAATTTTGATGATCGGCACATAAAATTGAATAAAATATAATATAATAAAATTCTTTAAAAAAATAGTACAATTTCAAAAAAAAATGGATATTTTTTCATAATAATTGATTGTATATAATTTTTATAGTTTTCATGGTCTCGTAACCAAGAGCACAATATTTTTTTAAAAATTTTTCTTGAAAGCTGAGGGTTATTACAGAACATATCCAAAAATCAGAGACGTGTTTTTTAAGGTTTGAAGTTATGATTTTTCAAAGTTAACCGATGTTTCAAGAAATCATTTTTCCCCTTTTTCCAGAAATGAAAAATTCATAACTTTTGAAATACTATGCCAATTCAGATGATTCGACATATCAAATTGAAGCCAATGAGATAATCTTCATTGAAAAAATATTACACTTGCAAAAAATTGTATTTTGTTTTCATAATTATTGATTGTAATTGTTTTTTATGGTTTATATGGTTCCGAAACCAAGGGCGCTATATTTATTTTATTTATTTTTTTTTTTTTGAAAGCTGAGGTTTTTTACATAACATATCCAAAAATCAGATAGGTGTTTTTTTCCTCGTTTTTGAGTTATGATTTTTCAAAGTTTAGATGTTTTGGTTGCAATAGCTTAATGAACAAAGAATAGGAACATAAGGAATATAATTTCCTTGCAAGTATAAAAATAATAGCTCATTGGCAAAAAAAATGATTTTTCCCTTTTCCAAAAAATGACCTTTCTTAAAAATTCATAACTTTTGAACTTCTGAACCGATTCAGAGAATCGACATATCAAATTGAAGCCAATGAGTTAATCTTCTATGAAATAAATATTACACAAGAAATTGGATTCTAGTCGCATAGATCTAGTCAAGTCGCATAGGATTATTTCAACGAATACTGATATCAAGTAAACTATGAAAAATCATAACTCAAAAACGATAACAAATTAAAATCAAATCACGAAGCCATGTTAACTATAAAAAAAATACAATCAATAAAATAAAAATTCAATTTTTTTTGCAAGTGCAATGTTTTTTTTTCCAAGAAAGACCAGTTAATTGTCTTTAATTTTATATGTCGATCATCTGAATCGGTTCAAAAAGTCATTTTTGGAAAAAGGAGAAAATATTGATTTTTCGAACCTAAAATCGAAATGGACGCTCTAATGAATAAATAAAAAATACGGGGTTGATATTTTGCGATAAGGAACCACTTTTCACGAAAATGTGAGAACCACTATATCACTATATCGCTAAAGTTATTATTTTATTTATTGAGAGGCTTAGAATGAAAAGGGGTGTAAGTGATTTGATCGATTTCTCTACATCGACTCTCTCTTTTGGTCATAACATAGCTGCAAATACATTCCCAGCTGTATTTGACAATGTGGAAGATAGGTCAGAACCTCATCTATCGGATTGTATAGCAAACTTAAATTGGAACGTTTTTGCAGTTAAGTTATCAACTAAATAAGAAGTTGATGAAGAGAAATCGATCAAGTCACTTACACCTCTTGCATTCATAGCCCCTCAATCGGACTTCATTTACTAGTGTCGCACAGCGGTCAAAGTTTGAGTTTTTTTGAAAACTGAAAAATCACCCAAGAGACCCAAATTTTTTGGTGCTAAATGTCTTCAAATTGCATGAAACGTCGAGATCTACTGTCATCTCGAAAAAAATAATTGTCAAAAATCGACGCTCTTGGACTTTGTCGTTTTTTTCGAAATACGAGGCAAAACGAATGGTTTAAGGTGCCAATGAAAATCATTGATATCGATTTTTCATTCGGGACTCCCTGCGAAATGTTAATTTGCACGATAAAATACCCTCTGCAAAATATTAGCTCATTCGGACTTCATTTACTATTGTCCCAGTAAAAATTTAAGTTTTCTGAAAACCGAAAAATCGCCCAAGGGGGGACCGAAGGAAATCGTGGTTTTCAAAAAAAAAATTTAATGCCAAATGTCTTAGAATTGCATGAAACATCGAGATTTACTATTATCTCGAAAAAAAATCGTCAAAAATCGACTTTTCAGACAAAAACGACCAAGTGCAGAAAAGTAAATTTTTGACAAAACAATTTTTTTCGATATAACAGTTAATCTCGACGTTTCATGACATTTGGCATCAAACTTTTTTTTTTTTTTGAAAACCCCGATTTCCTTTACTCCCCCTTGGGTGATTTTTTGGTTTTCAAAAAAACTCAAACTGTGACCGCTGTGCGACACTAGTAAATGAAGTCCGATTGAACTGATAGTTTGCATAGGGTAGTTTTTCGTGGGAATAAACATTTTTAATCAAGTTCGCTTTGAAAATTCGAGATAGCCATTTTCATTGGCACTCTAGTGGTCACCCACTGCTGAACAACAGTATTTTCATTGTCATTTTTTTCTGAAATTGATAAGAGTTCTTCTAAGAAAGAATCACTATACTCACATGGTGTACAAGCGCGAAAATGACAATATGTTGTCCTAATAGGAAATTTACATCATCAATAATATAATAGTAATTTACAATTTACATAATTTACATTGTTTCTTCTTGTGATGATTAATAATCGTAAAATTATAAATTGTCGCATTTTAAGCCTAGACACATTATAATCTACTGTATTATCATGTAATAAGGGATATTTAACTCTCAAATTCTTAAATTAAGTTAGGCCAATTTTCACATCATGGCATGTTTCTCCGAATAACATGAATAATCTTGACTCTAATAGTATTGATAGTACTGACATTCGCCACGTTCCCGAGTTTATTTATGTATTTATTTACAATTTCAAGAAAATTCGAAAGTTCTACTCTTATATTAAAATCACGAAATTTCTCAAAAGTCATTCATAAGACACATTTTGTAGGAGCTTCCTGTTTATGAATTACATCGATTTGTAAAAGAAACGCACAAAAATGCTTTGCCTGTTTTAGAAGACTATACTAGCATAGAAAAAAATAGTTTGCAAAGTATGCTTAATTAGATAACATCTCCACATCTACGAAGTTCTGACAGAATACTGCCAACCCCATGGACGAGTTGGCGCGAAAGCCGTCACAAGCAGTTTTAAAAGCGTCAATCTATCTCGTTCCGAAAAAAAATCATCTAAACACTGCGTGGAGCCCATTGCACATCAACATCTTCCAACACAATTGCACGATACCCCGACCGTTGCACAATACTGCGCTCAGCTGTTGAATCTATTTTTATTTGATTAGTTTGCATCAAAGTCATCCATTACAGCATAACGCCACTGCACCGCATCCAAAAGTGGAGTACCGAAAAATCAACGCGACGATGCATTTCTGAGAGACATCGAAACGATACACACTCTTTGACACGCTAACAAGCCTGGGCCGACGCCGAGAATGGAGAATGGACGGGGTGAGGAACAGGTGGTATGACGTTTTTAGTTTATTATGGAAGGTGTTCAAGTTTGCTATCGAGAGCTTCGTGCGGTGGCGGTGGTGCTGTAACCGAGCGCGCGCGCGTGCCATACCGGTGGAGTCGATCGCATCTCGCCCGGTGTGATGCACAGACCAGGTGAAATGCGCAGAGCGAAATTTAATCACCCATTAATTTATGCATAATTAGCTCCACCTTGAACTTTCCCATGAGACGATGATGATGCTGCCGGATGGGTGCGGCAGTGGGGTGGTAGGTTGGGGACCGGCAGCGGGCGCTCGGCTTTGCCTTGTGCGAGATTTTAGCATTAGCGCATTGAGCGAAACAAATATTGTTGTATTGATTGATACGAACAATATAACTCACCCCAAGGATGGGGTTGCGGTTTAGAGGCACTGTTGGTTTGGAGCATTCTAACAACCGCATATATTCCATAATTGCTTTCAGAGCCTTCAGTGTATTGTTAAGAATATGTTTTAACGTTTCACGTAGTCTTATTTAGATAAAATTATTTTATTCTGCGACATTGAAACTCTAATTTTTCCCCGACAACTGAAGTTTAGCTCACAATCCAATACTACACTGCGTTTCACAACTATAGAACCACTCATTTTTATGAGTTTCTAGTGATATGTAAGAAGTCGGTTGAATTGAACTATATAGTGTAGGATATACTCTATATACACATTCTCCCTATTCATACACTGCGATTCACAACTATAGAACCACTCATTTTTCCTGAGTTTCCAGAGATATACAAGAAGTCGGTTGGATTGAACTATATAGTGTAGGATATACAGGGTTTTCCAACATTAAATTCCGAAAGTAAATTGAAATAAAACACACTTAGAATTCGAATTTCGATGAAACTTTTATTTCAAATTAAAGTTTGGTTTATGCCATTATGTGTGAAATACAACATCATTCAAATGTCCACCTAGGGCTTCCCTGCACACCTTGATCCGGAACAGGTAATTTTCAATGATTTTTCGGCACATATGGGGCGGTATCTCGGTCATAGCTTCACGAATGTTGTCTTTCAAATGTTCAAGAGTTTGCGGAGAGTTGGCATAGACACGGTCTTTCGCATAACCCCATAAAGAGAAGTCTAGCGGGTTCAAATCGCATGATCTGGACGGCCAATTGGTATCACCAAAACGCGAAATTATGCGTCCCTCAAATTTCGTTCGCAATTTGACCATGTTCGGTCGTGTTGTGTGGCACGTGGCGCCGTCCTGCTGAAACCACATGTCATCCGTATCCATATCTTCAATTTGTGGCAAAAAAATCGCTTAACATGCGGCCATAGCGCTCACCATTCACAATTACCGTCTCGCCATCCTCATTTTCAAAGAAATACGGCCCAATGACTCCACCAGACCATAATGCGCACCAAACAGTGACTTTTGGCGGATGCAATGGCCTCTCAACAATAACGTGTGGATTTTCTGAGCCCCATATAGGGAAATTTTGGGTGTTCACATAGCCACCGAGCTCGAAATGTGCCTCATCGCTGAAGAAAATTTGATGCGAAAATTCAGCATTTTGCTGCTGTTGTTCGTTCACCCAATCGACGTATGCCCGACGCATTCCATGGTCACCACGCTCTAATTTTTGTACCAGTTGGACTTTATATGAATGTAGGTGCAAGTCCAAATGCAAAATTCGCCACAATGATGTGTTTGACAAACCCAATTGCTAAGCACGCAGTGGAATCGAAACATTCGGGTCATCCTCCACACTGGCAGCAACAGCAGCAATATTTTCGGCCGAAGGCACATTACGATGATGCACAGGTTTCACAATATCCGCTACGGATCCAGTTTGTTGGAATTTACGCACTACATTAGCGATTGTGTGCTCTGTAGGCCGTCCATGACGACCAAAATCCGTCCGTAATGCTCGAAAAACATTTGCCGGTTTTTCATCATTTTTATAGTGTAATTTAACAAAATTAACACGTTGTGCGATGCAAAAACGATCCATATTGTAAAATGGCAAACATTCAACTAACGATATGACGCTTTGGTTGACAGCTATGTCAAACGGTTGTCAGCGCAGGGCTGTATACTTTCGGAAGCCCGAAATGGAAAACCCTGTACTAACTGTCTTCATTTAAAAGAACGGCCGTTTCAACTTTATTGTTGTGTTTAGGCGCGAAACAATCGAAAAACTAAAATTCCAGTGTTTCATAACTATAGAACCAGATGGAAAAATTCTTACTCCTTTACAAAATTAACGTAAATTTCACATGAATTACAATAAGTTTCTAATTCGTAGGTCATCTTTAGTTCTCAATCAGTTCAAATAACCCATTCGAGGTGGTTTCGATCAAGCTGCGCCATGCTGTAGTGTGCATCGTTCTTCGCTGAGGATATTGCGCGTTTAAGCTTTTCAAATCAGTCATACTGCTTGTAAGCTGCTTCTACTATTCGTAAAATCACTCCTCATATGTTTTTGATAGGGTTTTGATCAGTTAAACAAGTTGACCAGTCCAGAATCTGAAGCTCGTATGACCATTACTTTTCAGATTTCATGAATTGATGCCAAATTACCTAATTATCACATTGTTTTTGATGTAAAAACAACAGTAAATTATTCTGAAGTATTTCATTGCCCTTCGGACTGTTCATTCGTGTTGATGGTAAACTACCTAAACCAGGTTTTTTTGAGAAAATTCTCCCCAAACTTTAAAAATCGCAACTCCAAAGCTGCAGGTCAGAAAACTAATGTGGAAGCTAATGCCGTGGGCAGTGCTTGGACATATCTGTATCACATCAATCTTTTCAGCTGAATTTCCGGCCACATTCGATCATTATACCATTGCATTCGGGATACCGAAAATGAACCAACGCCAAACCTCACAATCACAGCAAGCCACTCACAGTTGATTCATCCAGTTTTTTTTTTCATTCTGTTTTTCGTTCTGTTCTGCGTTCACGGAATGTGAGCAAAACAAAATATCCCTAGTTTTGTCTTTCATTGACATGAACATACCAGTTCATTCACTATCAGCATCGTTCTCGGACACTGACGAAACGGAGAAATTCGTTGAGGAAGATAAGAAAGTACAGAATGCTCATAATAGTGATTAATTAAATTAAATTGTTCAAGCATGCAAGGTTTCCGTCTCAGTTAAATTGCTTTCATTTTACATAGTGAATATGCAGTTACAAATCCACTTGTCAGAAATGCTTCAAAAGAAGAATTCCGATGTAAAAAATACCGTCTTGACTCAAATTTCAAACATTTAATTCTTTTTAAATTCTGAACACACGAACATAAAATGGTGGTGTCCAAGACACGACCGCAATGGGAATATTTCGAGCTTCCTTTTGCAAACGTATCAAACTATGCTATAGAATTAGCGGATGAAATTGCCAACATCCAGCTTTGGCTGACAAAGTTTGCATTCGCTGCTTGGGTCGATTCTGCAAAATGCCCCCTCGCCGTCCAAGCCTAAGCAATCCTTAGCTGTGAGTGTGCATGCAGATCTTGCTCTTTTGTTGGCATTTCCGCTTGCGCCACCAATTTGCGTTGCCCTTTCGGAGTAACTTCAAAAACAACTGAATAAGCAAGGCACTGACTCAATGAGAAAATCACACACATATCGGGATACTGAAAATGAACAGTCACAACATTCCTGACAATTCAATGGCAATGAATAAATGTGAATGAATTCTCATGACTCGAGCTTTGAGGGAAGCTCAGAGAGCACAGAATGAATATGAATGAACACAGTTGTAAATTTGTTTGCCGTCGAATGAATGACAGTAGCATCGACAAGCAAAATAAACGCGTTACACTGATAAAAATATATTTTCAATGTTGCTTAACAAGCTCAATATTTCCAAGCTCTGGCCGTGGGTTTTACTATTTCTAGAGAATTTCTCTAATAAAAAGAAATCCAATTTGAATAGTAGTTCTTCATACTGGAAGGACTTACGGAATGCGTCATGTATTATGTCAACTCGTAACATGCGGCAGTTTGATGGTTTGAGGAAAATATTTTCAAAACGGCCTGGTTCAGATAACTTTTCATCAACAGAAATGTACAGTCAGGAGTGTAATGAAGTACTTCAGAATCATTTACTTCTGTTTTAGCATCAAAAACACCGTGATAATTTGATAATTTGGCATTTTCATAATTCATAACATCCGAAAAGTCAAGGCATGGTTTATTGAATGGAAACTTCAGATTCTGGACCGGTCAGCTCAAATCTCTATCAAGAACTTATGAGCAGTGATCTTACGAATAGTAGATGCAGTTTACAAGCAGTATGAGTGATTTGAAGAGCCTTAACAAGTAGTATCCTCTGCGTAGAACGAAATACACACTACAACATGGTGCAACTTAGTCAAAACCACCCCGAATGTTTTATTTGATCTGATTGAGAACTAAAGATGACCTACGAATTATAAACTTATTGTAATTCATGTGAAATTTACGTTAATTTTGTAAAGGAGTGAGATTTTTTTTCATCTGGTTCTATAGTTATGAAACACTGGAATTTTAGTCTTTCGGTTGATTCGCGCCTAAACACAACAATAAAGTTGAAACGGCCGGTCTTTTAAATGAAGACAGTTAGTATATCCTACACTATATAGTTCAATCCAACCGACTTCTTACATATCTCTGGAAACTCAGGAAAAATGAGTGGTTCTATAGTTGTGAAACGCAGTGTATGAATAGGGAGAATGTGGGAAAGGCAAGAGAAATGTTACTAATGAATTCGTTTTATGTAAGAATACGTTTAGAACTTATTTTTCACGTTATCTACAACCAGTGTTGCCATACATACAGATTCATCTGGATATGTTTTTTTTTTGTACAGATTCTGTACTGTGCAGAGTACAGATTTTCGTCAAAAAGTACAGATTTGTACAGATTTTTTCCGTGAGCAAAATTTTCTTACATTTGTGCAAAGCAACAATAAGGTACATGACGACTTTTACGCCGCAGTATCGCTTGGTGCTGTTAAGAACGAAATTCGTTGTCCAAGTGATTATCATCTTAGAGGCGTTTCCAGGGTTCTACGATGGGAATTTACATGATCTGGAGAACAAATTCCGTAGGTAAAATTACTCCGTAAGGAAATCACAGTTTAAGAAAACGAACATGTGCCGGATTGGTGGACAAAAATTTGATATCTACAAAAAAATTACGGTTCACTCTCATTTTCGGCGCTCTGATGCCTTTTTTGTAACTTTCTCACATCGTGGCGGCAGCTTGAAAATTTTCAATAAATGATGGTAAGCAATCTAGATTCAGAAAAACGATGTTTAAGCATCATCAATCACACGAATGACTTGCAAATGTAAATGTGATATTTGTAGTAAGTAAATTATTTTTTTCTCTACGTCTAATATTTCCGATGGTACAGATGAGAATGATTTTTAACCCCTCTGGTACAGATTAAAATGTGGCAACACTGTCTACAACGTCTATCACATAAGTTTATCAAACATACATGGATTTAACAAATAGTTTTATTACCGTTAGAGTTAGAAACGTTCGATGAAAAGCATCTCTCATCTCCAAAAATTTTTTTTTAACATGAAACCGCAAATCTAAAACAATAAACTATACATTTGGCTAGGAACCACTGAGCATAATTGTTTTTTTTTCCATTCCGTTAGAGAAAGCTCCAAAACTCAGTTTTGGAATACGTGAACGACTCGGCTCTTATAAGTGAAAATACGAGCGGATGAAAAAAAAACCGTTTTTAGCATACTCCTCGGTAGCCTGGAACATCGCCGGTGTGTCCATCATCAGAAGATTCCAAGAATCACTACTATAATATTCCAAAATTCCAAGCTGTTTCGGTATGCGTTTTAGCAGCAAAAAAAAAATTAAATAAAATCAAGAAATCAAATTCATGTCTCGGGAGCTGAATTAAACTCTGGCTCAAGTACTGCATCACACTTGAGCTAGAGTTTAATTCAGCTCCCATGAGAAGAGACAATATAAATGGTAATCAAATGATATCATCTGAAATAATGAATGAATTGTTTTTTTATTATGCATTGGTTCAGCATAGGCATTCATCATCACCATGTCCACCTTAATAGACACGTGTGAATAAATTTGAAATTTTGTGAATTTATATTCACGAATCAATCATCGATGAGAAGCAATTTTCAACCAGTTCTCAAGACATAATTGGGGGTCTCCGTAGCCACATTGGTTGCGCGTTCGCTTAGTAAGCGATCGATCGTGAGTTCAAAACTCAGGGCCCTCATTGACCATCTTTGTGTTGTTACAGATTAGCTACGTCCACGCAACAATCATCAGCGATGGAGATCGATCCACGGTCGAAATAAGATCGATTCATCCATACAACTGCTCTGCTCTGCAAGACACATCGGGCTGCTGTTCTATAAATAACTCAACAATGATCAATCCAACTGTCTGGCCGGTCTAACTGGATAATGGAAGAACAGAACGAAAACTCTTACGCCTATATGGCAACTGTGTAAATGTACCATATGTAATGGTATAGAAGGAATACTGGCGAATGGCAACTGTGTAATGTGCTAATTATAGATATGATAACCATGTGATATGTACACGATTGAAATTCGGCTCTGTTACAGCCAAGATGCTAATGAGCCTGAAATAAACAAAAGGGATAAAAAAAAGACATAATTTGCATATTCATCGTATTTTTCGGAGATGTTCTATTGGCGTCTATCGAGTTACGGGACATGTTCTCGACAAAACTAATTTCCTTGTTTATGAAATTTTATAATTTCATCAATATAAAAGTTAGTTTCAGACATTGTTTGCTGGTTTCCTGTTTAAAAATCATACCTTCTTTCGATTCGAATGTACGAATACGAGACAGTTAAAGGTATGCACTGTTTAAAATGCAGCTTTTTCTTGGAATTTTCTTCTTCTAAATCCCCGCTTCAGTTTCTTCTATCTAAATCGTAGAACAGAAGGATTTTTTAGGACCTCAATAAGCCACATATTTTGCAATAACTTCTCTTCATCATTCGTTCTTCGCCACTTTTTTATTCGTAAATGAAGAGAAAATTTTTGATCTCAGCAATGGTTTATACCAGTACACAATGGTCCAGGAGGTGCATTTAAATGGAAATTAGCATCTAGAGCTCGAAAGTTATTCTCTATACAAAAACTATCTTCGACAAAGTTGTTATATATTGGGTTGAGGAAAAAGAAATGTCAATATATGGCAACACTTAAACATATCTTGTGTTGTACTTATCGAATCGGGTCATACTATACGGCTGTTTAAAGACGACAATCTGTGCTATAAGTGTCGTTTTGACAATATTGTGATTGTCCTTTTCAGTCTCACGTTATAGCGCGTCAAAGATGGAGTCATCCAATCAAGAAATTCGCCATATTTTACGTTTTTACTACCTGCGAGGTAAAACTGCAACGAAGGCGGCCGAAAAAATTCGTGTAGTTTATGGACCCGATACTGTAACGATTCGCACAGCACAGCGTTGGTTTGGCCGATTTCGTTCTGATGTAGTGGCTGTCGAAGATACACCCCGTACTGGTAGGCCAATCGTCGTGGAAACCGATATAATCGTTGAAATCATCCAAGTAGACCGGCATGTGAGCACTCGCTCGATTGGCCAAGAACTGGGTATAGACCATAAAACCGTTTGGAGCCATTTGCAGAAGATTGGATTCCAAAAAAGCTGGATGTATGGGTGCCACACGAGTTGACGCAAAAAAATCTTTTAGACCGTTGATTCGGTCTGCGATGCACTGCTGAAACGGAACGAACTCGATCCATTTTTGAAGAAGATGGTGACTGGTGATGAAAAGTGGATCACGTACGACAACCTAAAGCGAAACAAATCGTGGTCGAAGCGCGGTGAGCCGGCCCAAACCATCGCCAAGCCCGGATTGACGACCATGAAGGTTTTGCTGTGTGTTTGGTGGGATTGGAAGGGAATCCACTATGAGCTGCTCAACTATGGAAAGACCCTCAATTCGGTTCTCTAATGTGAGCAGCTTGACCGTTTGAAGCAGGCGATTGACCAGAAGCAGCCAGAAATGATCAATAGGAATGGTGTTGTTTTCCACCAGGACAACGCTCGACCTCACACATCTTTGATAACCCGCCAGTAGCTACAGGAGCTCGGATGGGATGTCCTATTGCACCCACCGTATAGTCCGGACCTGGCTCCAAGTGATTATCATCTCTTCCGGTCCATGCAAAACGCTCTTGGTGATACTAAGTTGGCCCCAAAAGAGGCTTGCAAAAACTGGCTGTCTGAGTCTTTTGCAAATAAGGAGGGGGGTTTCATAAGAGGGGGATAATGAAGTTGCCTTCTAAATGGCAACAAGTTTGCAAACAAAACGGCGCATATTTGACTTAAATTGGATAATTTTAAGTATGTTAAATAAAGCGTCAAATTTCGATCAGAAATACTGCATTTCTTTTTCCCCAACCCTATATAATAGAGCGCTCATTTTTGTGTTATCAAAAACAGGTTGACCAAAATTGTCGATGAAATAAAAAATATAACTTTCTTATCTCTATAGATAGAGGTAAACATAGTTCGACAATATTGTAGTCCTAGTTATTTGAGACATCTTTGTAGAACAATTTTTTTATATCTCTTGAAATAGCCGATATAGTTATACGCTAAAAGATACCGTGCCGTGATTCCATAATTTGTCCTATCGACACTGACAGATGTGCACTAGAGTGCAAATGAAAATTACTCCATAAAAAATGTCCAC
This sequence comes from Toxorhynchites rutilus septentrionalis, assembly GCF_029784135.1. NCBI lineage: Eukaryota > Metazoa > Arthropoda > Insecta > Diptera > Culicidae > Toxorhynchites > Toxorhynchites rutilus. The sequence goes on along the minus strand of NC_073745.1, from coordinate 94,090,619 downwards.
TACCTCGAAAAAACACCCTATGCAAAATATAAGCTCAATCGAACTTAAGGGAGAGTGTTTCAAAGCGGTCAAAGCTCGAGTTTTCTCATCTCGAAAATTTTTTGTCAAAAATCGACACTCGGGAACTTTGTTTTTTTTTTCTGAATACGAGGCAAAACGTATGTTTTTGGGTACCAATAAAAATAGTTATCTCGATTTTTCATTCGGAACTTGATGCGAAATATTGATTTACACGGTAATATACCCTATGCAAAATATTAGCTCATTCGGACTCCATTTATTAGTGTCGCAGACGTTAAAATTAGATTTTTTTGGAAACCGAAAAATCGGGGTTTTCATTTTTTTCGATGCTAAATGTTTTATAATTTCACGAAACGTCGATATTTATTGCTATCTCGAGTTTGAGTTTGTTGAAAACCGAAAAATGCCATACAAATGAAGCACACATTTCTGCATAATTCAAGAACTAATCAAGCAAACTGAACCACATTTGGCATGTGGAGGTTCTGGGGAGCAAGAAACATTTCTATGGTGGTTCAACACTCCTCCTACTTTTCTGAAGAGGGGAGGGGGGAGGTCTGCCATAGAAATGAAACAGTTTTGTTAGAAATACTAGGAATTTTATAGTAAAAGGTAAATTCAACGGGGTCAATTAGAAGATCAATCAATGAACAGTTCTGCGATTGGACCCATGAACTTACTCACAGTAAGAAAACGTGGATGTTTGAAGGTATTGATAACGAAACACAAATTTTGGGCGCGACAAAGTTTGCCGGGTCAGCTAGTTTATACATAGAAATGTTACGAATTAAACATTAAAAGTATTTTTTCAAAGAAAAAAAAAATGTTGTTCGAAAAACTTTTCCATGTAAATGTGCCCATCGTCCGATGTATGGAAAACTTGTTAGAAATGTTAAGGGCTATTTATATCTACTTTTTTTCAGAATTTTAAAAGCGTATGTTATCGAGAAAATGAATTTAAATTTTCAAAATATTTTTTTTTCAAAGAATTTTTTTTTTCGAAAAATTCTTTGATAATTATTAATGAAAACCAAAATAATTTCCTACATTCCATTCTTTGACTAAAATTTTGTAGCTCCGATAGATTTTTTTAAAGTTTTTTTTTTAATTTTGAGTTTTTCCAACTATTTTTCGAAAATTCTATCTTTCGAAAAAATAAAAAAAATACTCATATTCCAAAAACTTTAAAAGATAGAAAGTTGATGTCTTCGATAAAAGTTCATATTTTAACAAGGTCTAAAACTTTGTCGAATAAACTATATCGCTATCTTGATTTCAAACAAAATTAGGATAAGTTGTATTTTTTTCGAAGAAAACATGAAAAAGTTATTGTTCGAAAAACTTTTTCCCTGTAAAAGTGCCCATCTTCCGATGTATGGACGACTTGTTGGAAATTGTAATGACTATTCATATACACTGAAGTCGCTTTTTACGCGGTTTTATTTTACGCGGCTTTATTACGCGGTTTTTGGAATTTACGCGATTTATTTTTACGCGGATTTCTAAATTTAATCGTTTTTTTACGCAGCATGTAGCAACCGCGTACAAATTCAATGTGCTTATTGGTGTGACTTTTCACGAAATAACTTTGTATTGTATCACTGATTAGTAGCTGAGAAATAAAAGAATATACAGATATCATGATTGCAGCATAAAAAAAACCAGGTCATCAATTGTTAGAATATGGGTCGCATTTTTAATTTATAATTCACTGTTTGTTAGATTTTTATACGGATTTTGAAATTAATCTGGTTTATTTATACGCGGATTTCGGAATTTACGCGGTTTTTTTTACACGGATTTTGGCATTTACGCGGTTTTCTTTTACACGGTTTTTGTTTACGCGGCACGTATCCCCCGCGTAAAAAAGCAACTCCAGTGTAAATATTTTTAGGAATTTTAAAAAATACGTTTTTGAGAAAAATGAATTTTAATTTTTAAAATAACTTTTTTGATAGCGAAATTTTTTTCCAAAATGTTTGTGGTATTGTTTTGTGAAATTTTGAACAATTTTTTTGAACCCCTCTGTGATCCTAGACGAGATGCCTCCTGTGAGAAAAAACTCACCAATGTAATACAAGATAATTACCAATACCGAACACAATTATCAATTTTCCTCATCAGTAAAACATGTTACTTTAATATAGAAAAACCATATTTGAAATGGAGAAGGTAATCCTCTTTTATAATTTTTATTTTATGTGTGTTTATTCAAGCCAATGCGAATTTTAACAATGTGACTAACAACACCTAATACTATATGTAGAGCATATGGGAAATCACTTTTTCTAATATTTCTTCACTTTTCCAAAAAAAAAAAGACAGCTTAAACCAAACGACCTGTTCTCGAGCGGGAACACACCTTGTTTTTTATTTATGAGAATTGAAATAAATCGATTCATATATCAACTCATTTCTAACACAACTGCTACCATATACAATTTTACACTTACACTTGTGCTAAATTATTCATAATACACGATCGGTCATTGATATGAAATTTCACGGAGCAACCAACATCAAAGTTCCAAATTTAAATTTTATTTGCTAGATTCAATTGTATCACTCACCTTAGTTGCAATATAAAAATGCCTCCGACTTACATATGTTTGCAATGCCGATTTCCCCCGGGCGCCTTGGTTTTGGTGTCTCTGTTAGGAAACACTTTACGGTGGGAACCAAAGCCCCCCCTACTTTCATGTATTTGCAATGTCGATTTCCCCCAGGCAGCTTGGTTTTGATATCTCTGTTGGGGAACACATTTCGGTAGGAACAAAAGCTTCCCATACTTTTATGTATTTACAATGCCAATTTCCCCCGGGCAGCTTGGTTTTTGTGTCTCTGTTAGAGAACAGATTTCGGTGGGAACAAAAGCTCCCCCTACTTCAGTGTATTTGCAATGCCGATTTCCCCCAGGCAGCTTGGTTTTGATGTCTCTGTTAGGGACCCGCCGCATCTGTCGTCAATTTCGACCAATCAGGAGTGGGTATTTCCGGTATGATAGCGGTTGATATTTTTCAATTGTTCGATACCTAGTTTTAAGACATATATTATTTTCTTCAATATAAAAAAAAATTATGGAGTGCCGAAATCGATTGACGCAAAAATATAATCAATCCACCATGAAATGAATGAGCAATAAGTGTTTGAAATTGGACAATTTTCACGATGTGTTCGATTTTCAATTTGTACCCCAATATGTTCCCGAAAGACGTAATCCTACGTCGAAAGTGTAAAATGTACCGAAATTTGTGTTTGTTGATTTCCATTGTTAATACAGAGTGAGATACTCACAATAGAAAGGAACAAACAAAAAACAACAAAAAACAACAAAAGGTTACTTGAGAGGCTCAGAATGCAAGGGGTGTAAGTGACTTGATCGTTTTCTCTTCATCAACTTTTTATTTAGTTAATAACTCAACTGCAAAAACTTCCCAATTTAAGTTTGCTATAGAATCCGATAGATGAGGTTCTGACCTATTTTCCACGTTGGTAATGTATTTGCAGCTGAGTTATGACCCAAAGAGAGAGTCGATGTAGAGAAATCGATCAAATCACTTACACCCCTTTCATTCTAAGCCCCTCACTTTTAGTGTGACATGTCACCATTACAACGAACATATACTCGAAATTGTATGATCGATATTACGCAAAGTACTGATCAATAAAGCCAGCTACCGAGATAAAAATGAATAATTTTTCCCCCAACCTAATGTTTCCTTTTCCCTGGCGACTGTAAGAAACGTGATTGCTACTCCCAAGTTCTGTTCAGAGTACAATTTGTGCAATTTCAATGATCCAGGTCAATCCCGAAGAAAATCTACGAAGAGTACAGTTTTCCCAACTTTAGATATATCAGCCTTATTTTAAAAACATGGATCCGAGAAATACTTGACTATGATATGATGACTTATAATTTACTGTAGTTTCTTGCTTATTTTACATTTTTATAAAGTCCCTTCGCAAAAATATTTTCGACGCTTCAGTCATGCAAATTAGCTCAAACAACTCCAACCGGTCTCAAAAGTCACATCAACTTTCCTAAAACGGTTAGCCTTCTCAACAAAAAAAAAATTATGAATTTTTAACAAAAATAGCTAAAAATTAATTCTCGCACCGCAGTGCAGACCTTCAGAACGTACAGAGCCCGTTTGGAACCGCGAACCATCCCACATCATCCGCCGAACCGAACATACATTTAATGATACCACAGTGGCTTACCTGTGCCGCTTAGCCGTCTCGAGCGTTCGATGGTTTCTTACATATTTCGGCGCACTTTATTCAGTCTCAATTGCGGTTTGACAGCAAACGGTCGTATGCGCTGCTGAAGATTATACCTTAGATGCAATTTCCTCTCGCAGCGGTTTGAAATTGTTTAAATAGTTTACAAACTACGAATTAAGTTATTACGAATGATTTTACTTAATGCTACACTGTAAAAGTACATTCGTTTGCAAGTGGGTTAGGAAAGTTATTATTAAAAACCCCTTATGTGAAGAAAAAAAACTCAGTGAAACCGGCAAGTGCAGTTCACGTCAACAAATGCAGTTCACATAAGAATTTTCAATTAATACGTAATTGAGGCAACGGCCAGTGATATTAAACCAGTGCAAGACAGTCCCGTTGGCTCGGTGGGTATCCAAGGTATATTGTATTTGATGTAGAAAAAGGAAAAGTAGTATCCAACCGGCTTCTACTAAGATTGCAGTGCAACGCAACGCAACGTGTTTCGGTGTGATGTTTTGTGCGCGCGCTCCTGTGCAACCATTCGGTTACTAACTAATGTGTCCTCCACCTCCATCGGGGGGAAGGCACCGAATGCGTCCACTCTGGTGCTATTCCAAATATGGACAAGCATCAGTGTATCACTGGGGCCGCTTACGAACGATCCCGAGATTGCCGGTCGCGGATGCAGTTTGCAGAAATTGAGTGCAATAATCAGTTGATGCAATACGCGAATTGGCCAGCAGCGGGTTTTGTAAGACTTGCGTATCGAGTCTAAAACAATCTATCGGGCCGAATCGTTGCTGAAGAGTTTCCAGTTTTCGAGAATTCAACATACCGACATGCCGGAAGTGACAAATCTGTGCCATTTGGAAACGTCGAATCCGATTCATAGTGACTGTGGATGGAACTGGAACAGTTTCACAATCAAACCTCGAGCTGTTTTTTTTTTCAAATGAAGAGTATTAAATGTGTGTTGAACGGGGTTTCTGTTCTCTGGAATACATTCGAATGGGTCAGATGGACAATATTTATGAAGAATATGATTAGAGTATAGAATAGATTTCATGAAATTTTGAGCAACGCGATGGAAGGTGAATTACCTGAAAACACATCATTTCCCGCTTCGAAGCCAAAGCTCCCCTTCCCTAAATACTATTATCTTCCCTATCATTTGATTCCAGCTTGCATATATTTAAATACAATTGGGCCACTCTCTTCCGTTGCGCTCAGGCTTATCGTAGTATATTTTTGTTTTTATAATTAGCGTTTTTATCGTCATCTGCATGCAACCCATGCCGTTTTCGTGTAGAATTGATAATGCGGCTCTGTATTGGAACTGTGAGACATGAACGTATCAATGGAGAATGTTCGATTACTTTCATGTCAGTGTTATGTACCCTCGATGTAATCAAACGAAACTAAGTATAATTACATGATGAAATGAAGGGGGATTTTTGTCAGTATATTCACAAGGGATGTTGGCCCTGAATCGATTCCGTAAATTGTGAAGGTCATAAAGTACCTAAAATATGTTTTTTATGACTTTAGCATTGGATTGTACAGTAATACTTTTTTACTGTGTTTTCTATCAGTTGGTGTGGTTAAATAGTATTCTAAATAAGAAATGGAAAGCAAAATCAGAAGAAATTCGACATGTTCTAAGATGGTGATCCTAAAGCGAGGCCCTAACTATCGATTTATAGTGGCATCAAAGGAAAGATCACAACACTGACAATTTAGCTGTATGGTGATATTTTTCCTGCTGCTTTTATTCTAGAATCTAATCACCTAGACCTAGAGTTAATAATATTACATTGCTTTTTGCCTCTCAAAAGTGGCAAAAATCTCAAAAACCCCGTCCTTCTACTCCTCCGGTAGTTGTTCTGTGTCCCAGATCCTGACTATCAACCGGTGTATGCACTCTACAAGTTTTCCCGGACCTACCTTGAAGAGATCTGCTACGAGGCCATCCTTACCAGCTACTTTGTGGTTATTGAGCTGATTAATGACCAAACAAACTCTTCTCAAAATAATATATATTTTGATATGATAGGCCTTGAAAGAGCCCAATTTTTTGGAGAATTGCAGTGATTGGACTTGTGTATAAATTTTGCATCTGATGAATGGCCTCCTTAACTTAACCCAGCGTTGGGGGTGGTACGTCGTCGTTGTTCACTGCACCGGTGTAGTGATGTTTTATGTTATTGACGACTGACAGTTTAGAACGCAGTTTGGTCCTGACGTCGATAATATCTGAGAAGTGCCGGCCATCGATTAAAACCTGATTAATTTTTGCGTCCGCTTGTTTCCGTTAGCTGGAGGTGTTCTTCAGGTTTAACGGTATGGGAGGCTGTGCTGAATGAAGGTGCTACGTATGGCCATGTTCTCGGGGGCAGCGAATTCGATAATTTGAAGGCAGTTTTCATTGATTCGTGGATGTGCGCTGAACCTACCAATTGCCGTTCTGAACACCTCCTCTTGGCCGACCTGAGCATGCTACCTAGATAGGGAATGTTGATGATGCTGATGTTGAAGAAGTGGCCTCGCATCTTCAATCTGCATATCCTTTCATTCATTGGCCACCAGTCAATTGTGCATTTATCTACCGCAATTGTTTGGTCTCGTTCAACAATCAAAGCAGCGATCTTCGCTTGTTCTGCTCGTTTCATGTCAGCATAATCTCTTTTATAGTTGTTTTCATTGACGAACCAGCCGAAATATGTTGAAAGTCACTATAATAGAGAAAAAAAAGTTGTTTTCATTCGGATCAAATACTTTCGAATGTTTCGTCGGTTTGTAGTTCTATTTAATTTTTTTGGTTTCTTGTATTGAACACACCACTCGCAACATTTCCGCCACGAACGATGACATTTACGCTAATCTGTAACATATGGAAGCAATGCAATTGACACTGCAACTCTAAAAAAAATGGCTCTTTTCAAGGCCTATGATATCGACAATGCAAACTCTTCTCAAAATAATATATTTTGATATGATAGGCCTTGAAAGAGCCCTATTTTTTGGAGAATTGCAATTATTAGAATTGTGTGTAAATTTTGTGTTTTAGTTGCGCAAATCTTTTACATGCAACGTCAAGGTTGCGCAAACTATTCTCTTGGATTTATCTTGCTGACGTCGACGTTGCCATTGATTGTGAATGTGAATTAGGATTTTTATAAGAAAATTTCTGATGTCATATTCCTTTACGTTAATCGTAATCGTTTTATTCATTTCCAATACGCTACGGTGAATCATCTTTTGTATCTGTCCACATGCGAATCGATCCTCTTGCGATGCAACAAAATCCCTACCAATAATTCACAACCGTCATCGACGTCTCATTGGTGCTGGTTGATTTGCGTTGTACGAAAGTTTGTTTGGAGTTTAGAGTGGGGCTCTCTAAAACACACGTAGCATGATACTTGTTTTCTAGTATTGACGTGGAGACATCTGAGGCATATGGCAGAAAATTCAATAAATGTCCCATGCCAAATTTGTTTTTCCTAGTCGCATTATCAAGCCCTTGCGTGTATCTAGTACTAAAGTGGATCTATTGTTGCAACATTTCGATGCGTCATGTGTACGAACCGGGGTTGCTAGTTGCTTTTCTAAAATGTCTCCACAACAAAAATAGAGAATTTATTACTCAAATTTGAAACAACATTTTAAACGAAACGCATTAAACTTTGCATTGTGTTTTGTTTTTATATCGCTCCGTTTACGTCGTTCTTATTTCTATAGGGGCCCTTTTTGTATGTTATATGTACATTTTTTCTAATATCGATGAACTGGTAACTGGTGAACTCATCGTATCTCGTGATCTCAACAAAGTGATCGTGTCCCGGGCACAACTCTCTACTATTTCTTCCTAATAAAATATGATGATGTTAGCTTCCCGCAAATGAATTAATTTATTAATCCACAAATTATTTGGCACAATATACAGTGATGACGAAAATAATAAATACACCGATAGCATACGTCATTTTTCCATGTTTGCGTGATATTTTATTTGCAGGATACACCACTGAAAAAAATATAAAAAAATCAACCAAATTTTATTTCTGGACATACAACACAAATGTTACATTTTACGTTACAAAACTCACTTTCAGTATTTCGTAGCATGTCCTTTGTTTCTTCGTAGAACGGTTGCCACCAGATTTTTGCAAGTAGAACCTGGAATAGCATACTACGCTGCCTGTACGACATTCCATAAGTCTGTTTTATTCTTCAGATGATGTAAGGTAAAATATCCACATAGTCGTTAGCACTCATTGCCCCTGTTATCAAATGAGTTGGTCCTACACCCGCATCAGCAAAGCAGCTCCACACCATGTGCTCACCATCAAACTGTTTTCATGGTCAATAGTGGGTTGAGGGCAATATTTACGAGTCTTCTCACTAACCATCTGGACCAAAGAGGTTAAATTTTGAATCATCCGACCATAACACAGTGTGCCTTTTAGTTGCACTCCAGTCTGAGTACTTTTTAGCAGATTCAGTTCATACCAATACGTGTCGTTTTCGAAGTGGAGGTACTTTACTTGATATCTTGGCGGTCCATTTTCCTTCAATCAAACGATCACTTTTCGTCCGAGCATTAGCATTTAGCTGTAGGCTAGTTTTTATAGAAGAACTGCTTATAAGCGGATCCTTTTTCACTACTCGAATAATAAGCTAATCCTTTCGTGCAGTTGTCGCTGGCTTTCTTTCTCTGGTTTCCTGCTTAAACGATGGTTTAAAGGCATTCTGTATCATGCAAACTGACCGCCCTAGCTGTTTTGCTATCTGACGATAAGATATGCCATACTATGTCATAACTTGAATCCTGTCCTTTTCTGCCTTAGTGCAGTGCTGCTTCCGATCCATAACTTTGTTGGATTAGTAAAAAAAAAATATAGGAGGTTGTGTTCAAGATACGACCGCATTGTTGACGTAGAACAACGCTGTTATTTTATATAAGTCGCTTATTTATTCTTCTTCTTGAATGGCGTTAACGTTCCCTGTGGAACTTTTGCCGTCTCAACGTATGCATTAACTAGCGTCATTTATCAATACATAGTTGAGATTTCCTATGCCAAATAACACGCCTTTAATGTATTCCGAGGGGCAAGCTCTAGAATACGCGTGACCACAGTGAAAGTCGGAAGAAATTTTTTTGACGAAAAACCCCCCGACCAGAACGGGAATCGAACCCGAACACCCGGCATGATCATGTGAGACGCTAACCACTCGGCCACGGGTGCACTTGCGCTTATTTATACCTTCGGATATTATTCTATAATGTTATGAAATTTTAGAAACAACTGTTGCGTTGTTGTTGAAAGTTGCATTACTTTTTCAAATGCAATCCTAGTTGAAGGCAGTTTTGCGACTGACACGCGAACCTAAATATCTTATAACATTCCAATAAAACATTCAAGATGCTTGGTATTCCCCTAAAAATTTTTTGGCACACAACCTCAACGTCTACTTCGCCATAACGTCAGTTTAATGCATTGATGCATTCTCAAATGCTAGTTGCTCGTTATTGACATCTCTATTCGAGAATGCACACAAATGGACAGAACAAATGTATGGGAAAATGGAAATGCTTGAAGTTTTCATGAATTTAAACCATTTACAAACCAGGGGATTCTAATGTATAGCATAATAAACAAATCGTACGGAATTTTCGATTAGTTTAGTGTGTAAATCGTCCAAATCCGTTCGCGGCAAAAATAATTATTAACGTTAACTTTATTTCATAAAAACGTGACCTGTTTCCTGATTTGGCACCCTTAATGAAAGACGTAGTTCTACGTCAAACAATAATTATACTTATCTGAATCATTGAAAAGATATCCTAGCACTTAAACAATTTTTGATTTTCCGTGTTCCGGCTGCGAAAATATATGAAGATAATGATCACGTATTTATTTTATTTATTACCTCAAAAAATGTATAGATACGTCATTTTGGCTGCAACACACCGAAGAAAAATTGAAACGCGCGAATTAGATGTGACAGGTGTTACGATTTGTTGCTACTCCAAGCAAGTACATCAGTGTTGACATTTTCAGAGAGTTATTTTGTCTGAGAAATTGGTGTAAGTCTGTATCTATTATTTTCGCCATCGCTGTGTCACATTTTCACACAGTCAAAACAAAATCTTTAATGTGTCAATATGATTGACTTTCATGGTTCATGTTGAATATGTAGAAACTGACAAGCACTCACTACAGAAACAATCTATTGAATAACCGCAGGAATGTCATTACACACCTAATACTAGAAAGGATCATCCTACATGGAAATAAATTTATGACCTCCAAATTGTAAATATAGCTCGGTTATTGTTATGCTCCGATTATTTTCTTCTTATTATTATTATTATTATTATTATTCTTCTTCTTCTTCTTTTTTATTCCTCTTTTTCTTCTTCTTCTTCTTCTTCTGCATTTTGTTCATCGTCTGAATGTGCGATTTGATAAAAATTTCTGTAGCTCTAGTTGCACGTTAAACCATTATTTTGGGGAATTCATCTCAACGCATCTCTAGATTTATTGAAGTGGGTTTATTGAAGTGTAGTCTCCCATCCCCGTGGTTAGTATCAATCTTTCCTAGAAAGAATCATCCTACATGGAAGGATCATCCTACATGGAAATAAATTTATGACCTCCAAATTGTAAATATAGCTCGGTTATATGCTCCGATTATTTTCTTCTTATTATTATTATTATTATTATTATTATTATTCTTCTTCTTTTTGATTCCTCTTTTTCTTCTTCTTCTTCTTCTGCTTTTTGTTCATCGTCTGAATGTGCGATTTGATAAAAATTTCTGTAGCTCTAGTTGCACGTTAAACCATTATTTTGGGGAATTCATCTCAACGCATCTCTAGATTTATTGAAGTGTAGTCTCCCATCCCCGTGGTTAGTATCAATCTTTCCGGAATTGCACGCCATATTTGTTAGAAATTACTTTCCGTGGCATTCCAACTTTATAATCATTGATAAAAATTAATATTCGTTCTTGACTTCAATCAAAAGACTGTCTGGAGGAACTTTGATTGATAAAAATTGAAGAAATTGTCAAGTTGCATATGCTATGACAAATGCAAATTGGTGATTGCAATATAAATGCAACATAATATAAAGGGTGTGTCACATCAAATTGCATCACGGAAAAAACGCTGTAGAAATTCGCCCAGTAGACCGATCTTTTTGAAAATTTTAGACAGTAAAATAAAAACTATTAAACAACTTTTGGCATTTTCTTTTTATTCATACTTCGAGCCCAAGCCCGTATGCTCGCACCATCCTCTTTACCCCGTCCATAAGGTTCTGTACAACGTCAGGTTGTAGTTTTTTTTTTAACAGAAATCCATTTTCTCTTGAAGTCCGCCTCCGATTTGACAACTTTTGGGTTCTTCCGGAGGGCCTGCTTCGTAATCGCCCAATATTTCTCTATTGGGCGAAGCTCCGGCGCGTTGAACGGGTTCATTTCCTTTGGCACGAAGGAGACCCCGTTGACTTTGTACCACTCCAACACGTCCTTTGAATAGTGGCACGAAGCGAGATCCGGCCAGAAGATGGTCGGGCCCTCGTGCAGCTTCAATAGTGGTAGTAAGCGCTTCTGTAGGCACTCCTTAAGGTAAACCTGTCCGTTTACCATGCCGGTCATCACGAAGGGGGCGCTCCGCTTTCCGCAAGAGCAGATCGCTTGCCACACCATATACTTTTTGGCAAACTTGGATAGTTTCTGCTTGCGAATCTCCTCCGGAACGCTGAATTTGTCCTCTGCGGAGAAGAACAACAGGCCCGGCAGCTGACGAAAGTCCGCTTTGACGTAGGTATCGTCGTCCATTACCAGGCAATGCGGCTTCGTCGGCATTTCGGTGTACAGCTTCCGGGCTCGCGTCTTCCCCACCATGTTTTGCCTTTCGTCGCGGTTAGGAGCCTTCTGAACCTTGTATGTACGCAGGCCCTCCCGCTGCTTGGTCCGCTGGACGAATGAACTTGACAAATTCAGCTTATTGGCGACATCCCGGACCGAACTTCTCGGATCACGTCTAAACTGCTTAACTACGCGCTTGTGACCTTTTTCACTGACGGAGCAACCATTTTTGCCATTCTTCACCTTCCGGTCGATGGTTAGGTTCTCGAAGTATCGTTTTAGTACTCTGCTGACCGTGGATTGGACGATTCCCAGCATCCTACCGATGTCCCGATGTGACAACTCCGGATTCTCGAAATGAGTGCGCAGGATTAATTCACGACGCTCTTTTTCGTTCGACGACATTTTTCCAAATTTACGAAAAATTGACAGGGAAGCATGGCCAACGTGATCTATACACTCTTATCTGATTATAAACGAAAGCTGAAGATATAATTCCTAAAAATTAAATTTCTACAGCGTTTTTCCCGTGATGCAATTTGATGTGACACACCCTTTAATATTACTGTGGCATGTGTTATTGTTGTCAATTCATTTTCAAATAAAAATGAAATATTGCTAGATCATGTAAAAGTTGTCTATAAACTAAGTTTGATCTTCATTTAATAATTTAACCGCAAGTTGGGCTCCGCAAGAAACCCAGAACAGTCGTGTTAAAAATGGCCAGCAGCCATTTTATAAATGGTGGTTGAAGAAACATACTCTTATTTAACGAATCAAATTTAACATTTGCTGATCCAACAAATGAGTAGCGATCTTGACACTGATGGGTGTTATTTCTATGGCAATTATTGGATTGGATTTTCAACTCAAATAAACATTGTGTTCACTCGAAAGCTGTTAATCACTCGATTTTTTTAATGAACCAATGATTAATACTTACGAAACTCAGTTTTATATTTATACGTTCTCAAGGCTGAGCGATACTTTTTCTCATATTCTTAGGAATTAATCGACGAAAATAAGTATGAAAAATAAATACTGACAACGTCATGGTTGTAGAAAATGAATTAAATTACTCCTGTAGTTTACTCAGCGAATCACAAATGAACATAGCTGTAAACATACCGTGTATTTTGGAACATTTAGTGTCAATCGAGGAAATAGACCCTGTGACGAAATACACACCTCCTGAAGGTCACGCCGGCCACAAAAACAAACCGCGTTTTACTGTGGCACTTGTTTACCAAACAACAGCTAGTCACATTTGAGAGCAGCGCTATTGGTGGAAAAATGGCACAGCATCTCAATAATATAATTGATCTATCAATTATTCGAAACTTTCAATCTGTGCCATTCTCCGCTCATAAATGAAGGCTGTACAGTTTCAAAGGTGTGCGCATGAGCCCAGTCACTTCGTTCACTGAGGTGGATGCTTGTTGACAGCAGACAGTGCTGAAAATGATCAAATAATAATTGCTGCCGCCCCGTTTTTTTGTGAGTCCAAAATTGCAATAATACGTTCGCTCTTTTTGGACGAGAAGAGATTGCATATTCGCACACGAACGCAACCTCCAACGAACCAGCTACTCGGCTCGACATATCACATTTTTATCAGCCCGTTGTATTAAACTTTGTTCCGCCTAATGATGATCACAATTTGTGATCCACATTGGGGGCATCTACCCTCCTGATGATGATTCACCGGTTCCACAAAGCGCGAATTTCATTGCGAAAACGATCCGCGAGCAACACGTGAAATCAGCGGATCCGGATCAACAATTTGTCATCAATATTTGAAATGAAGAAACGAATGATGGATTTTACAATATTTTAGGAAGCCGTCGATGAGCTGTCCAGTTGATAGATCCTTGTTCCCAGCCCGATTGAAAGTATCCGATACAAAATGTGAGTTCATAACTACGAGCTGAAGATATAACAAAGCATGAAACAGTTCATCGATAACCCACGAGTGATTAGAATTATTCCAAGCATTATGCATTACACTACAGTTACCATTAAGAGAAGTATATCGATAACGTGGCTAGCCCAGATGTCGCTCAATATATTCCTGATCCTGTTGCTGCTGATGTGCCAAGAGAACAAAGTTCACCGATGGAAGGTGAACGGCCAGATCAACGCATTTCAGCCGACCATTTTCGACAAATCGGAGTGGCGGCTGTTCTTCCATCTGTACAGAAACATCACCATGATGATGGCCGGTCGCACCGGGTTGAAAACGCAAGGGAACTTTCTGCAGAAACGAGTGCCGGATTACGTGCCATTCCCGTGCGATGTTTCGATTGGCAGGAGCCGCGAGCCGCCCTCCAGCGTGCACAAACTGAGACCAGGTGAGTTTTTGTGTCATTATTATATGGGTTACGTAGGACGGTTGATACATTATTTTACGTTATGATCTTGAAAGTGAGATCACCTTGGCACCGAAACCTCTTATTGCAACGTCGTATGAGTCATTATTATTAGTACTTTTTGGCGAACTCATGCGCGATGCCAAATTACACGGTATGTCAATCGAAAGGCTTTCACTAACTGTAAAACCTTCTGACCTGAACGATAATTTAATCTCTGAAATAGGTTGAGCACTGAAGTGGCTTTTGAGTGATATCTACACCATCCAATTTTGAAATTGGATGTAGAAAAAAATCTAGCTATATTTATCTTTTGATACGATAATTTAAGCAATGATTCATGCCCTCTTGCAGCCGCGACGGTGTTCAGGAGGAAATATACTACTTCTCGATTGAATCGCGTATCTCTTGTGATTGGAATAGTACTTTGGCACCCTCTACTTCACAAAATATCTAAATTTGTATGATTGTTTGATCGGAAATAGATCTGTGATTGGCGGTAACTGTTTTTTTTCTTCGCAGTCACAACGACATTTTCAACGATTTCTATCCTGTAAACATCTCTTCAGTGGATTCGGAAAAACCAGTTCGAGAAAACTCATGTATCAATGCATGTAATAAAAAAACGGAAGAAAGATTGATGGTCAGATCAGGAATCGAAATCGAAGCTACCATCAATTTGTGTTTGATGCTCGCCACTAGGCCACGGGATTCAATCTACAGCAGTTTGTTCTCTGATAATGCTGGCGTAAACTCGAGTTACTTATAATTTGTTTTATGCTAGAGCGGTGTCATGTCCGAGGGGAACTAGTCATTTGAAGTCGTTCGAACAGGTCGTGTGGAAACACGTCTTCACAGTTCAAGTTATCAATACATACTCTACTTTATTAGGGATCTCGGGATATATATATATATATATATATATATATATATATATATATATATATATATATATATATATATATATATATATATATATATATATATATATATATATATATATATATATATATATATATATATATATATATATATATATATATATATATATATATATATATATATGAGATGAGAGTTATCTCTTCTCTCATTTCCCCATTTAAATAAATTCTTCAATAATTCGTATAATTTTATGTTTTTTTACTTATTCCAATAACAATTTATCTCAGTTCAACCAAGTTTTGACTCGCCATAAAATTAAGTTCAACAAAATTCATCTCGTTATTATGAAATAAAAATACATGCAAGACAGGTACAATAATATTCATTCATTAGATCTTATGCTTTTTCTTCTTGAATAGCTGTCCTTCATTAAGGCTTCTATGCTTCTGTTTTTTAATTCTAGTAGATCTGCGTAATGCCAGACCCGTTATTAGCTTAGGAGTTTTCTTGAATACAAAACCTTTTCGCCCTTTCTTCATATTTACTTCTTTTTGGTTTTTATGCTCTTCCTCTGGAACCTGTTCTGCAGCTGAATTGGAGTCTACGGAATTTTTCAATACAAATGGTTGTTGTGGGACTCGTTTCAATTGGTTTATATGAGCTTTGCGAACGTCTCCGTTTATGTCTACTAGATATGTGGTGGATGAATTTTGTTTCACTATAACTCCTTCTAAACTATATGTTCTATTATTGCATTTATAAGTGTGAATAACTTTACTATTAATTGCAAATTGTTTTCTGGAGCTCTCATCACTATCTTTTCCACTGAACGTGTCCTTTTTTCTCCTCATTCCTGAAAATTCTGTACGAGGTATAAATTTGAAAATGCGTTCATATGGTATAATTTTATCTTCTGTCGTTGGAGATTGGCGATGATGGTGCAAAAATTTGTTGATTTCATTGTCGATCTGAAAAGATGAAGAAGAATCGTTCTCATTGATTAGTTTCCCCAACACAGCTTTTGTGGTTTGTACTGCCCTTTCTGGAGGAGGAACCTGGTTTTGCTTGTCCGCTGCACTCGATTTTTTAGGCAAGTCAACAGGGGGTATCACCGGTGGGACTTGTTCTTGAACTTTGGGAGTGGTCACATTTTTGCGCCGGGGATTCAGCGACTCTTGTAAGTTTCACAAACTGAGAGCTCGTGTGGGGATCCCCCGCAATATGGACATTTATGCTCAGTCGCACTGCAGGATTTCCCCTCATGTTGCTCTCCGCAAGTGGCACAGCGCTCCTTGTTGGCACAATAATCCGAAGTGTGACCAACTGACTTGCATTTGTTGCAAGTCATGGGCTTTGGCACGAAGAGTCGCACAGGTAGTCTCAATTTGTCCACCATAACGTAGTCAGGGAGGGCGGCACCAGCAAAGGTGACTCGAAACGAGTCGGACGGCGTAAATTTAGTTTAGTCCCCATCATGGGAAAGTTTCCCGAGTTGGCGACAGTCCAAGATTTTCACTTCCATTGAGGGGAGCTTCTTGAACTTGCCTTTTCCTTCTGCTTTTATTTGTTCGCTCGTCAGACCCGTTTCAGTTATCACCCCCTCAATTTTTACGTTATGGGAGGGTATAAATGTTCGATATTCGAGAGTGAAATGTTGATCAGCAACAATCTCGTTTGCGTGTTTCCGGTCATTCACGACAACTCGCAATTTGTTCGGTCTAACCCTGCGAATTTCAGATACAGAAGTGTATCTGGCCGGATCTTTCATGATCTGAATCACGTTAAGGTTTTTTCCTTTCGGTTTTGGCCGGAGGAAAACAACCCACGGGCCAGTTCCAGGTGCATCTTCTGGATAAACTCTGACACGTGGAGCGGAGACAACAGAGGGGGAAGACGAGGACGAGGACGAGGACGAGGACGAGGATGAGGATGAGGATGAGGATGAGGATGAGGACGAGGACGAGGATTGGGTTGGATCGGAAGCATCAGAATGGGGAAGCGAAATCGATGATGGGAGAGGGGGAGTGGAAGTAACAGTGGGTTGAGAAGGGAGGCTTGCAATTTTCTTAGAGGGGGGCTTGGTAGGATGAGCGGATTCGTCCCCAGAAGAATTATCTTCCTTATGAGGGACTCGTTTATGTTTTTTCCCAAATATTGTATGAGATTCATTATCGGAGATCTCCATCTCTGGAGATCCTCCACTATACTTCATTTTACAAAGATTTCTGTCTTATTTTTAATTTATTATTGATTTTAACAATAATCTCAAAAAAAATAGCAAAAAAAAATGATAATAATTGATAATAATATTAAACAATGAACAAATGAATTGAATAATAATATTAATAATAAATATGTGTACCTTAATATAAAAGTTGTTCCAATAATGCGCTCTACTGCCCTAATCAGGGAGAGACAGAGGCTACGCGCTACGGAGACAACACAATAGCGCAAGAATAGCTTACGGAGCCACGTGGTGATGAATCCCGTTTGCGACAGTCACGCGATGTCGATCCCGTTATGCCGAATCAGTTCAACAGCCGCAATCCGGCTCGCTGCAAGAGCGCTGGTTCCTTTGTTCCTTCGTTCCACTTAACAAAAGGTCAGGTCGAAAGCGGACAGCAATGACCTTCACTCGTACACGATTCACTCGTACCAATAGCACAATAGCAAAAGTGGCAACGCACAATACCGACACTGAACTTCACTCGTCAAGAGTTGGATAGCGAATGATTTCTCGGCATTTATTTTGACATTGAATTGCGCTAACCTTCCTAACACAATTTTGATGACATCTAGTAACTCCTCATCCGACTCGGCCCAAATGAGGATATTGTCTATATATATAAGTTTGTACGTTCGAAATACCCTGTAAAATTATATCCATGACTGATTGAAAAATAGAAGCTGCCGGTTTGACTTCAAATGGTAACCTGCGATAAGCATACAAACCTTTATGGGTATTGATAACTAAGAGCTTTTTTGTGTATTCAGAGACAATGAGTTGTTGATAGCCTCCTCACAAATCAATGAGAGCGAATTTTGACGTTGGATTACGTCTTTCGGGAACATATTGGGGTACAAATTGTAAATCGAGAATCGAGCACATCGCGAAAATTGTCCAATTTCAAACGCTTATTGCTCAGTCATTTCATGATGGATTGATGAAATTTTTGCGTCAATCGATTTCGGCACTCCATAACAATTTTTATATTGAATAAAATAATATATATCATTAAACTAACTATCAAACAATTGAAAAATCTCAACCCCTATTATAACGGAAATACCCACTTCTGATTGGTCGAAACTGACGACACATGCGGCGGTTCCCTAACAGAGACATCAAAACCAAGCTGCCTAGGGGAAATCGGCATTGCAAATACATGAAAGTAGGGAGAGCTTTTGCTCCCGCCGAGATGTGTTCCCAAACAGTGAACAGGTCGTGTGGAAACACGTCTTCACAGTTCAAGTTATCAATACACACTCTACTTTATTAGGGATCTCGGGGTATATATATGAGATGAGAGTTATCTCTTCTCTCAAGGGGAAGGATAATTCTCAACAGTCTAGGAATATTAGAATTTTGAGTATTTGCCCGAAAAAGCAGAGAAAAATTCACTGTCGGAAAGTTATGATTTCAATGAAAGCATTTTCTGTTACACTTTACTGATTCCAAACTATAAAAAGCGTTACCATATAAACGTGGATGTTTCTTTTGAACTACGTCATTGATAGTTTTTCGAGTTCTGATTTCTTGGGGTAGGGATTGTCGTGGTAAATTCACTCTTCAGTGGCAGTCACAAAACGCCACATTGAACTCTTTTTTTTGCCGTGATATCGGAACGTTTGTGAACGACACTTTTAAACAATTCATGTAATACTTAGTTTCTTTCTTTTAAAGATCGACCCCGTTGCGTGTGAACGTTTGGAAAAATAGTTGCTTCAGTAACTCCTTGGTCGTTCCCAAAATCTTTCAATATTCGAGCCGAGTCTCCATTTAATAATACCAACAAGTACTCTTTCTCAAATCCCGAACCCGGCCGCCTGGAGCATTGCTTTCCATTGACATTCAAATAACTATTTTTCATTCTTCCGACTCATTACATATGCAACGTCATTGTAAATTTAGACTCCAAAATAATAATTTAATTTGATTTAGGAGTAATGATCATCACTTTCATCTAAAATTCTATGAACGAAGGGAACAGAAGAAAAGAAGTTTTAAATGAAATAAGTTCAATCACATGACGAAAAAACATTCTCGCTCGATCCCTATTTTTCTCATATCATTTTTCAAATTATTTTTACTTGAAAAAGCTGTAATGTGAAATTATGTACAGAAAATGTATAACTTCTAAGATTATGGAAGACGAACAAGATTTATTTAATTTTTGTGTGAAATTCAGATAAGTATTTACCAAACAATGTGTTTTAGTGTGTTGTTTTCTCATTTAAAATATGTGCTACTAGCTGGCCCGGCAAACTTCGTTCCGCCCAAAATTATTAACTATAAAATTCCTAGTACTTCTACCAAAACTCGTCATTATAATAACAGATTATTTTCAGACACAATTCTCATTCTAGATTTTTCAATCACTTGCAAATAACATGTTTCTCCGTTACATGGAATAAATGTTTGATACAGAAAATATGATTTGAACTCATGTGCACTTTTGCGACGGACATAGACGGCATAGAGCGATTGTACTCAACAATATGCTCTCCCAAACGTAAATCGATAAGATCAAGGAGCAGGCGCATGGGGATCTGTTGATCAAGCAGCAAAATCCACAGCCATATCAACAATTACTAAACGATCTGGTTTTCCACTACAGATGATCTTAAAGTTCCGCCACACAGACCCTTTGTCTCCCCTGGGAAGATCAAAGTTGCAGATGGACGAGCACATTTTTCCGCCACACTTGGTTGATGCTCAGAACATGCCGGAGCAGCAACTAGTGCACTGTGGCTTTTTAGGTGGCCAAAAATCGGAGAAGTGACTGTCACCGATCTGTTTTTCTATATTTCCTACAGAAAGTAGACACTCTAACTAAGAAAAGTTCAAAATTTCAAGACTGTAATAAGTACTATACCTGAGATATCGAGAAATAAAGATGAAAAATTGCCAAAAAAAATGCATGGACAAAAAGCCGTCAAAATTAGGAGCATTTCAGTGTTCCACAAAACAAATTCTGGAACCCACTGACACTTAAAAATCCCCTTTCCCCATTTTAGTATCTGTAGAATTTCTATCACCATCTAGCAACTGATGAGATTCTACTTCAAATGTGTACTTCTATGTTTATGGTAGCATTCTAGTCTAGAAATTTGAAACAAAAATGATTTTTTTTATTTTTCTGTGATTTAGGCGTTTCAAATTAATTATTATTGCCACACTACATTAGATATCGCATCACAGAAATGGCTATAACTCGGTAAAAAAAATGAGATTTTCAAAAAGTTCTCTGTAAGGAATATGTTTCCTTACAGAGAACTTTTTGAAAATCTCATTTTTTTTACCGAGTTATAGCCATTTCTGTGATGCGATATCTAATGTAGTGTGGCAATAATAATTAATTTGAAACGCGTTATTCTCGAAACTAGTTGCTGGTTCACACGATATCTCAAGTTCTACAGAACCGATTTATGTCGAATTTATATGAATACAATCTGTAAGTATCTCTCTATCACGCGAACTAATAACGGGTGTTAAATAAAAAATGAGAATTTTTTCAATACCTTTCAGTAACTCAAATAAAGAGCGTAAAATTTTATTTCTCCAAGAAAATTGCTCTTTGGGCTCCCTAGAAACAGTAGGCGTGTTTGGTTTTGCTAGTTTGAATTTAGTCAAAGCAAAGATGGCGTCGAAACAGCACGTGCTCCGCGAACGCATTGTACGGTTCTACGAAACTCATTTCCAGCAAGGAAAAAAGTTCACGGTGGCACATTTTAAGGAAGAAAATGTACCTGTCAGTACGGTATATCGTATCCTGGGTTCCCTGAACGTAGAGCGGAAGGTCGGAAGTGGTCGTCCGGTGACGATAATGACGAAGCAGAGGAAGACATCGTTAAAGAAGCTGTTTGACAACAAGGACGAAACCAGCCTGCGTGACGCCGGTCGGAAATATGGCTGCTCC
Organism: Toxorhynchites rutilus septentrionalis; assembly: GCF_029784135.1. NCBI lineage: Eukaryota > Metazoa > Arthropoda > Insecta > Diptera > Culicidae > Toxorhynchites > Toxorhynchites rutilus. The sequence continues at coordinate 94,069,099 of NC_073745.1, read as the reverse complement.
CACGTATTGATCCATCGGACCCTCAAGATAGAAGGAATCGTCTGCAGGAAGAAGACGAGGTCGCCGGAGTACACGGAGGAGCAGATTGAGACGGTTAAATCACAGTGTCGATGGATGACCAAAAAATACCGCGGGACGTCTTTCGTTCTGGACGACGAAAGCTATTTTCCGCTGTCCAAAACGCATATTGCAGGAAATGATAATTACTGCTCCAGCGACAAGTCATTCACACCGCCAGAAGTGAAATACAAGTTCAAGCACAAGTATGAAAAAAACGTTATGTTGTACATCGCCATTTCCGACCGGGGCCGAGCGGTCTGGCAATCAACCAACAAATCTATCGAGAAGAGTGCCTCGATAAAATCCTGCTGCCGTTCCTGAACGAGCATCACGCGGATGGGAAGTACGTCTTCTGGCCGGACAAGGCGTCTTCCCATTACGACGAAGACGCTGGCGTATCTTGAGGAGAAAAAGATACCGTTCGTGCCGAAAGATCGTAACCCAACAAACTTGCCCCAGTGCCGCCCAATAGAGGATTTCTTTGGCTCACTCAGTGCCCTAGTGTATAAAAACAATTGGAGGACCAAGGACACGAAGCAACTGACTACAAGAATCCGGAATTGTATCCGGAAAATGGACGTACGTGCCGTACAACGTTCTTGTGAGAGCATCGCGACAAAGTTGCGTCGAACAGCAGACCACGGCCCTTACTCAAACATTCACTGACATTTTTTTGAAGAAAATACATTATGTTATTAATAAAAATATACTGAAATCGATGGAAAAACAATATTTTTTTATGTGTGATTGAAAAAATTCCCATTTTTTATTTAACACCCGTTAAAAATCATAATTTTCTACTCGCAAAGTCAATATATTTGTTTTCAGTTTTATAGGTCGATTATGAGCAAGTTCATGGGTCCAATCGCAGAGCTGTTCATTGATTGATATTCTAATCGACCCCGTTGAATTTACCTTTTACTATAAAAATTCCTAGTATTTCTAACGAAACTCATAATTATAATATCAGATTATTTACAGACACAATTCTGGTTCAAGGTTTTCAATCACTTGCACAACCACCACTTCAGAAAATATGATAGAATAAAGACAGCCCTAAATGGGACAATTCGTTCCTCGAGTTCTGCTCCTATCAATTCGGCGATACTTTTTTATTGGTATAAATAGAAGAAGATGCCTTTGTGTTTGTGGTTGTGAAAAAAAAAATTTCTGCTGAAGAACTGGGCTTCGCAACAGCTTCGGATCCAGTATTATCTCTTAGTAATAGGCAAACACCAGAGTATTCCGATATTCTGATTCCGGAAAATGCTAAGCATTTGATTTTGTAGTTTTTTATTTGTATGATTTTTATTTATTACTATGAATTTAATTTCCATTATAACAACTAAACCAGGTTAATATATATACATAGATTATAAAAATAAATTTTGGATTCCTCGTCGATTATTTGCAAGAGGCGGACACACATTGTCCGTCCTCCGCTACAATATCGAAGCTGGAAAGTTTTTTTCCCCCTCCGCCAAAGTGATTTTTGGTTGTTGTTTTTTTTCTTTCGCCCATTGGTGACAAGTTAAGTGCCAACACATTTGTATCTTCACCAAACATCAAACAGAGAAGTACAATAGAATAGTTTTTGCCGTCTCGCTATTGTGCTTATACCGTAGCGTGCAGCTTTGTATAGCTCCCTGAATAGGGTTGTTCAAGTTGTTCGAACTCATCAGACTAAATTTTTTTATTGAGTTTTTATTTATTTATATATTTTTTTTTACGAAATTATTGTTTTTTTCAAGAAGATTTTTGATTTGAGCTAGTTTTTAGTTTAAGTTAGTTTTTAGTCTTTAGTTTTAAGTTGAGTTTTTGCGCGAGTGTGTGCGTATGAGTTGTGTGTGTGCGTGCGAGTTTTTTTTAGTTTTCATAGGCGGTTGCGCACCGTTTGTGCAACCGTTATGACATCTGCTGATGCCAATGTTGCGCGGACGCGTTATTATCAACAGTCCTCGAATGGTGGAGGCGATCTGGCGTAGTGGTAACATCCATACCTCTCACGCAGAGATCACGAGTTCAATTCTCACTCCCGACATTCTTCCAAAAATGGAAGTAAAAGTGACGAACTAGCCGAAATGTGTTGAAAATCACTATAATAAAAAAAAAAAAACAGTCCTCGAAGGCACCATGGGTTGTTTTCTTTCGGCCCAAGGAAAAAGCTTTGAGAACTCTTGATATTTCAAGAGATTTGCTGCGTAATTATAAGGGCGCCTCGATACATAAAGAGAGACCGGACAAACTGCGTGTAGAAGCACCGACTTTTGATGTGGCCAACAAGATTGTTGACCACGAAGTTTTTAACAGGGAGTATCACATCTACATCCCCTCTCGAGAAGTGGAGATAGAAGGCGTAGTAACCGACGCGAGTCTGAGTGTCGATGAACTAAAAAAAGCGTCGGGTTCCTTCAAAAACTCGATGATTGGAGATCTTGTAAAGATCCTGGATGTTAGAAAACTGCATTCAGCATCTTTGGAAGAAAATAAAAAAGTTTATAAGCCCTCGCACTCTTTTCGAGTTACTTTCGCAGGTTCTATTCTCCCAAACTATGTGAAAGTAGAAAATGTTTTTTTCCCAGTGCGCCTGTTTGTACCGCGGGTTTATAATTGTACCAAATGTAAAAAGTTGGGACACTCGGTTAGCCACTGCGGCAACAAATTTCGTTGCGGCAAATGTGGCGATAAACATAGTGAGGATTCTTGCACTCAAACAGTGGAAAAATGTATTCAATCAATCATATCTTTCGATGGATAATTCATCTAACGTAGTAGAAGATATGATCAATGTGCTACAATGGAACTGCCGTAGTCTAGTGCCTAAACTAGACTTCTAATTTTGGGTGACATGAACTCCCATGGTACTGGGTGGGGCGATCTTTATGATGACACTAGGGCGGCTATTTTTTACGATTTATGTGACGATTTCAACTTGACTATCTTGAACACTGGTGAAGTGACACGAATTGCAAAACCTCCGGCTCGGGAAAGCCGACTCGATCTATCTTTGTGCTCAAACTCGCTATCATTAGATTGTCAGTGGAAGGTCATCAATGATCCCCATGGTAGCGATCACTTGCCAATCAATATATCAATCAAGTGTAGCCCGCAATCCACTGAACCATCTCGAGTTCCATTTGATCTAACAAGGAACATCGACTGGCAAAAATTTGCAACGGCGGTAACAATCGGTGTCGAATCAATAGATATACTTCCACCATTAGAAGAATATCGATTCTTCGTCGATTTATTGTATAAAAGCTCACTGGAAGCACAAAAAAGAAAAGTTCCATGTGCTTCATTTAAAAGAAAACCAGCCACTCCTGGCTGGGACGATGAATGCACAAAATTGTATTTGAAAAAATCTGATGCTTTCAAAGCTTTTCGCAGACATGGAACATCCACACACTTCGAGGAATATTCAAAGCTTGAAATACAGCTGAAACAATTAGTTAAAGCAAAAAAACGCGGTTACTGGCGCAATTTCATCGAAGGTCTTTCTCGTGAAACCTCAATACGCACCTTGTGGAGGGTAGCTCGCAACATGCGTAACCGCTCATCTACCAACGAGAGTGAAGAATACTCCAATCGATGGATATTCGATTTCGCTAAAAAGGTCTGTCCAGACTCAGTTCCAGCCCAACATATTCTTCGAGAAACGTCTCCGAGCGGTGGACCTCTGGACAGACCATTCTCAATACTGGAATTTTCTATGGCTCTTCTTTCATCGAACAACTCTTCACCCGGAAGCGATATGATTAAATTCGTTCTTCTAAAAAATCTTCCCGATATCGCGAAAAGACGCTTGCTAGACTTATTCAATACCCTACTAGAAAACAATATTGTGCCACCCGAATGGAGACAGGTCAAAGTGATAGCAATTCAAAAGCCTGGCAAACCAGCGTCTGACCATAACTCATACCGTCCGATTGCTATGCTCTCGTGCATTAGAAAATTGCTGGAGAAAATGATCCTTCGAAGACTCGATCAATGGATCGAGACAAATAATTTGCTATCAAGTACACAATTTGGGTTTCGCAGATATTCAACTGGCCTTTGCGCACAAGGAGGAACTGGCTTCAGTATTCTTGGATATTAAGGGAGCTTTTGATTCAGTGTCCATAGAAATTCTGTCAGACAATCTGAACAGATGTGGACTTCCTGGAATTTTGAATAACTTCTTGTACAATTTGTTGTCAGAAAAGCAAATGAACTTCACCCTCGGACAGCTGACAACTTCCAGAAATAGTTATATGGGTCTACCCCAAGGCTCATGTCTCAGCCCCCTTCTTTATAATTTTTATGTGAAAGATATTGACAGTTGTTTGGTAGAACAATGCACGCTAAGACAACTTGCAGATGATGGTGTGGTTTCCGTCAGCGGTCCCCATACCGAAAACTTGCAAAGACCATTGCAAAATTCCCTAGATAACTTGTCTTCTTGGGCAAGGAACTTAGGGATAGAATTCTCGCCGCAGAAAACAGAACTGGTAGTGTTTACTCGAAAGCGGTCCCCAGCAACTTAAGCTATTGGGCAGAAACATTACCCAATCATTGACCTTCAAGTACCTTGGTGTCTGGTTTGATTCAAAATGCACTTGGAATACCCACATTACGTACTTGAAGCAAAAATGTCAGAAAATTCACAGGAGGGTTGTGTCTGAGACACGATTGCATAGTTGACGTAGGATTCCGTTTGGCTATCTGTTGATTTTGAATATGTTTGAAGAATTACATCGTTAAACTCTTTGATAATGAGTTGGTGGCCCTGAAAATTGCCGTTTTGTTTGGTTGTTGGGTTGTTGGTGTTGTCTCCACCAGTGTTTACCGAGTGATGATGACAGAAGGATGGTAAACAGTCGTTGGATGGTGCGTATCATATAAAAGACACCGAAGTAGAACGAGATATGACGAAAACCGCCCTTTGTGATCCTAGACGAGATGCTCCTGTGGATGAAATAAAAAAAAACTCACCAATATAAGATAATTACCAATGCCGAACAAAATTATTATTTTTTCTCATCAGTAAAAACATGTTACTTTAATATGGAGAAAACATATTTGAAATGGAAAAGGTAATGTTATTTTATAATTTTTACTTTCTGAGTGTTTATTCAATCCAATGTAAACAGCAAAAATTAAGGCAAGGAAAGAAGCAGAACGTACAGCAATTGACTCAGAAGATTTCGTGGAAAGTTCTGATCGGTACTATTTATCAGACATGGATTCCAGTTCCGGAGAACTTTGGGGATCACCACAATTCACAGGATCCGGTACTACTGAAGAGCGAGGAACGAATATTTTGGGAAAATTGCAAATCTTGCTTCCTAGTATATATCATTTCTCCCATCCAAGTAGCTCTCCCTGGGAGAGACGATTGATCAAGGTTGATACATCTTTATTGAATGTTAGTCGCATGAATGATTTACCAGCATCATTACTACAACGATTTCTTCTAAGAAAATCGACGAGATATCGAAATCATGAAACTTTATACACGGACGGGTCTAAACGTGAAGAAAGAAGCGGATTTAGCATTATCGATAGAAATACGGTGGTACGCAGAAGAATGGTGGATATTGCGAGCATTTATGCAGCGGAAAGCGAAGCAGCTAAAGAGGCTTTACTACGAGTAAAGAATAAAGAGGGGACTGGAGCGTACCTTATTTGCACAGATTCGCTCAGTGTAATAACTTCGCTCGGAAGCTACAGAATAGAGACGAAATGGAGAGACTGCATGGAAACACTTTACAATACATGTTTCGATAATGGGAAAGATGTCACGTTTTGCTGGATACCGAGTCATATTGGTATACCAGGCAACGAACTTGCTGACCAAGAGGCGAAAGCGTCACTGAACCATACAGTCGACAGATCCATTGCGGTTGATATTCGGGAAGTTAAAACCCATATAAAGAGAAGAATCACTTGGAGATGGCAGGCAGAATGGGATGCTGTGAGGGAGAACAAGCTGAGAGAAGTTAAAAATACGGTTTTACCCTTTACAGTGACAGCAGAGACAAGAAAAGAAAATGTGATGCTTACTCGATTGCGTATAGGTTACACGCTACTTACACATCAGTACTTGCTCGACAGGACAGATGCTCCGGATTGTCGGTGGTGTAGTGGACGATTGACCGTAAAGCACATTATAGTTGAGTGTCCTGGTTTAGAATACGAACGTAGGAGTACGGGATTACGAGCAAATATGCGAGCAGCTCTAGCAGATGGAGAGGATCGAATCAAAAGCATCATGGAGTTTCTGAGGAAAATTGGAATTTATACAGAAATATGATACGAAAATATGAATTGTAAATTAACTGAATTGTAATATTTAGACTTAAAAGACCCAAATAACATATAGTGGAACGGGTCTCTAATATCAATAAAAAAAAAAAAAAAAATCCAATGTAAATTTTAATTGGACTAACAACACCTAAGACTATATTTAGATCATATGGGGAATCTTTTTTCTAGAATTTCTTCGCTTTTCCAATTATTCTCGCCATATAAATTTTGCTTGGGTTCTCGTTCTCGAGCGGGAACACACCTCGGATTATATTTATGAAAATTGAAATAAATCGTGTCATATATCATGTCATTTTTAACACAACTGCTACCATATACAATTTTACACTTACACTTGTGATAAATTTTTCACAATACACGATCGGTCATTGATCTGAAATTTCACGAAGCAACTAACATTAAAGGTCCAAATTTACCTTACTTGCAAGACATAAATGCCCCCGACTTGCATATATTTGCAATGCCGATTTCCCCCAGGCAGCTTGGTTTTGATGTCTTTGTTAGGGACCTGCCGCATGTGTCGTCAATTTCGACCAATCAGAAGTGGGTATTTCCGTTAGGATAGGGGTTGAGATTTTTCAATTGTTCGATAGTTAATTTTATGACATATAGTTTTTTCTTCAATATAAAAAATTGTTATGGAGTGCCGAAATCGATTGACGCAAAAATTTCATCAATCCTTCATGAAATGACTGAGCAATAAGCGTTTGAAATTGGACAATTTTCACGATGTACTCGATTTTCGATTTTCAATTTGTACCCCAATATGTTCCCGAAAGACGTAATCCTACGTCAAAAGAGTCAATTTTCTCCGCTCGATTTGCGGCACGTGGTGGGGAGCTCATCCGGGAGATCTCATAACGCTTTATAAAACAACTATTCTATCTATTCTGGAGTATGGCTCTTTCTGCTTTCTCTCAGCAGCTAAAAGTCACCTTCTAAAATTGGAACGAATTCAATATCATTGTCTGCGTATAGCTCTCGGCTGTATGCACTCAACGCATAACATGAGTCTCGAGGTTCTGGCAAGAGTAACTCCTCTACAGAACCGATTCTGGGAACTTTCTCTCAGAATACTGGTGAAATGCGGTGTCACGAACACACTTGTGATTGAAAACTTTGAAAAAATGCTTCATCTAAATATACAATCTCGGTTTATGAGAATTTATCATCACTATACTTCATCAGATATTTGTCTTCCATTGTTTACTCCAGACCGTGCTCACTTCACCATCAGCAGTTCCTCAATTGAATACGATCTGTCGATGAAACAAGCAATACTTGGGATTTCAGATCAGCTTCGACCAACTTTCATTCCCCGTATTTTTAACCGAAAGTACCAAAAAGTCAATTGCATGAAAAGATACTTCACTGATGGGTCTCGCCTCAATGGATCCACTGGCTTCGGTGTTTTCAATGAAAATTCAAGCGCCTTCCGTAAACTGCAGGAACCTTGTTCCGTTTATGTTGCTGAGCTGGCAGCAATCGACTTCGCATTGGGGATGATCTCCAACAAGCCTGCAGACCATTACTTCATTTTCTCGGATAGTCTCAGTTCGCTTGAGGCTCTCCAGTCGATGAAAACTAGTAGGCACCCATCTTATTTTCTCACAAAAGTGAGACAGCAGATGAGTGCACTGATCGAAAGATCTTATAAGTTAACTTTTGTTTGGGTCCCCTCTCATTGCTCAATTCCTGGCAATGAGAAGGCGGACACTCTCGCAAAGGTGGGTGCCCAGGAAGGCGAATTGTTTGATAGACAGATTTCATACGATGAATTTTTCCAATTACTGCGTCAGAGTTCCCTCTTGAGTTGGCAAACCGATTGGGACACTGGAAGTCTTGGGCGGTGGTTATATTCAATTATTCCAAAGGTTTCTTCGAGAGCGTGGTTCAAAGGTTTGGACGTAAGTCGTGACTTCATTCGTGTAATGAGTAGACTTATGTCCAACCACTACTCGCTAGATGTGCATCTCCACAGAATAAATCTTGTTCAAAGCAACGTCTGTCGGTGTGGAAACGGTTACGATGACAATGACAGTTGACAGTTTGATGACAGTTTGGCAATGTACGGATAATTACGCAGCCAGAGAGTACCTTTTGAATGCCCTTGAGGTCCAAGGAAGACAACCCTATGTTCCTGTTAGAGACGTGTTGGGAACTCGCGACATTTGCTATATGCAGTTGATCTATATGTTTGTGAAACGGTCTAGTATAAGTATTTAATGCTTTTGTATTTTTCTTTTTCGTTATTAGTTTGTTTGTCTTGTCCCCCCATCTCACCGTCGCCCACCCTCGACAGATAGTCGAACACCAGATGCTATCACTGGTCATTATGCAGAATGCTACAGTGCGTGCGGCAACTCTCGGTTGAGACAACGATACCTCATATCCATATCCCTAACCTGACCCGTCCCACAAAAATGTTACCCTTTTAACCTCGAGTAAACCGCGAGTATTCGGTCGAATCCTACTAAACATAGAAATTAGTTGAAACTTTGTATAAACAAACCTTGAATTAGCGGCTCCGCAAAGCTCATGCGATTGAGCCTTACAATTAAATGAACTGGATATATAAAAAAAAAATAAATTTGAATAAAACAATAGGAACAACAAAAGTTTGGTAAAATAATGTCATCAATCAACTAATCGCCAGTAAAAAATGTCAATATATTACTAAAAAATAACACGTCGAGCCCCGAGTTGTTCTTCATACGGTTTCTATTCAGGAAGCATTTGATAATTTGTCGGTCCCCGCTTTTCTTTTTATACAATAAATATATTTTATTGTAGAAAAAGAAAATAGTCAGAATTTTTTCTCGTAATAATTGTATAACGTCTTCTATATTTCGTCCACCGAAAAAGGAAATCAGCAATGTGTCTTCTTTGAACCTCCATGTTGAGTGGCTATAAGACTGAACTGAAGTGATGCTGCTTTAAAGTTTACGCTTACTATATGCATTTAAAAATTGCAACTTGTTCATTTATATGCAAAACTTCATAATTTCAAATTTAATTTACTCAAATACAAAACATAACACTCTTTTGAAAGTTTCACCTTATGTAGAGTCAAATGTGTTCTTTAAAATGCTATCAATAATTTTTTTATTATGTTTGCCCCAAAAAGCAAATGAAAAGGTCGTGTTTTCGGGGGGAAAACATCAATAACTTTGAGTAGCATTAAGATACATACAAGTTATGCACCTTAAAATGCGTGGATTGGAAAGCTCTAAAGATCATTCAAAGACAGTTTTGGTGTAGAATTTTACATATAAAAGTAAGAGCAAAAAAACCTTTTTTTTCATGGTAACCCTAACTCAACCTAGAGAAAAAGCGTTATATCGGTTATTTGAAGAGATAGAAAAAAATATTGTTCCACAAATTTACTTAAAATAACCAGATCTACAATATTGTCGAACTATGTTTACCTCTATCTATAAAGATAAGAAAGTTAGATTTTTTATTTCATCGTAAATTTTGGTCACCCTATTTTTGATAACATAAAAATGAGCGCTCTATTATATGTAACAACTTTGTCGAAGACAGTTTTTGTCTAGAGAATCACTGTCGAGCTCTAGATGCTAATTTCCACTTAAATTCACCTCCTGGACCATAGTGCAGTGTCTTAAAATATCAACAAATATTCACGAGTAACGATTATGATTTTATTTCAGTGGAAATGGCTTTTTTCAGCTTGAAACATACTGCCCTCATTATATTGATGGCAATAACAAACGAGTTCATTTTGTTCATACCGTTGATGAATGAACAAATTTGCTATAATGAATGAATGCGGCATTGAGTGGGATTCATAACTTCGCTGTTATTTATATTTGGAATATCAAAAGCAACAAATTGATATTCATCACATTCGAAACGATATTCGTTTTGGCATTGATTTTGAGTCAAAATTCAAAAATAAAAAAATTAGCCAGGCTGGACCATTTAGAGAACAAAACGACAGAGTTCGATGAAACGAACTTTGCAAGAAATCGCGCATGATTTTGTTTGGCGAGACGGTAAAAACGGCATAAATAAAAACCAACCGCACACGACTGCCTCAGGTTAAAAGTAAACAACAGCTGATATTCATTTGGCTGAAATGAAATTCAATTATGACATCTTGAATAATCAAGATAAAAATTACACTGGGTGGAAAAATAAACATCAAAACATATTGAAGAACAAAAGTTCATTTGCTCATATTCACTGGGTGTCTGGATCTGTCATTTTGATTTTCGTTAGGAATATATAGGTTTTCGATGCAACCTAGCCCGAAAATCTGTGCATTTGAGATTAGCGAAGACGATTTTTTTCAACACTGGTATAGACCATAAAAATCAACGCCTACGATGCACTGCTGAAACGGAACGAACTCGACTCATTTTTGAAGAAGATGGTGAATGATGATGAAATGGGGATCACGTACGACAACCTAAAGCGAAAAAAGTCGTGGTCGAAGCGCGGTGAGACGGCCCAAACCATCGCCGAGCCCGGATTGACGGCCAGAAAGGTTTTGCTGTGTGTTTGGTGGGCTTAGAAGGGAATCATCCACTATGAGCTGCTCAACTATGGCCAGACCCTCAACTCGGTTCTCTACTGTGGGCAGCTTGACCGTTTGAAGCAGGCGATTGATCAGAAGCGGCCAGAAATGATCAATAGGATTGGTGTTGTTTTCCACCAGGACAACGCTCGACCTCACACATCTTTGATGACCCGCCAGAACCTACGGGAGCTCGGATGGGATATCCTATTGCACCCACCGTATAGTCCGGACCTGGCTCCAAGTGATTATCATCTCTTCCGGTCCATGCAAAACGCTCTTGGTGATACTACCCAGGTAACCAGTAAGCACTTAAAAATGGTCTTAAATAAGCACTGAATCCACATATAGAATACTGAATAAATGCTTATCAAGCGCTATAAACCAATATAGGGTGGATATAATGCTAAAAAGGCGAAATATGGGGCTCTTTTAATGCTTGAGTTACAGCTTTAAATAAGCATTACTAAAGCTTACTTATGGCTATCTGAAAACATCACTTGTGATGGCAGCCTTAAATAAGCATCATTCATGCTTAAATATGATTCCATAAAAACGTCAAGATGTTTTTCTTCCGTTTTTTTCTAGGAAAAAGCCATTGAAATCAATCGACAGAAAACAAAAAAAAATCATATACATTTCATGGACCCACCACCCACACAGATTTATTGCAGATTATTGCAAGTTGTTTATTGAGGTTATAACCAGTCTTCCATGTTTCACAAAAAACACTGCGTCCGGAATGAACATGTCCACGCTGCTGTTCACAGTTTTGTGTTTGAGTACAAACATGATTTTTTCGTACCTATGTTAGAAAATGTAACATGTTTGTATTCATGATATGTTTGGACATACGATGTTTAATCCCAATGTTTCCCATGATGTTCGAACATGGTGTACAGTTTCTCTTGCATTTTCACCCCAAGCACCGGCAGTGCGTAGAGTAGAAGAAGCGAATCGGACACCACACCATCACCACTCAACGCGTGGTGTGTTGGTATGTTGACATGGAAAAAATGCTTTCCTTTCATGACAATGGGTGCTTCATCAAAAATATTGGGCAAATAAAATAAACCTCTTTTTCTGTTCTGAACAAAATAAACATCGATTGATATGAGAGTTTTTCACATTTGATATCATTATTTAGTGCACGCATCAATCTATATATTGAATTCGTGTAACATTCGCTATTATTAGCTATTTGAACAAGTACTAAAATTGTATTATTCAACCACTCGACCACGGCGCTAACCACTCGACCACGGGAGCAACAATTTTGGCTTTGAATACAAATGGCCAATACTGCTTGTTCGCGACGATCGCGACCCGAGCTATAAAACGAGCGGAGAAGATGAGAAGAAAGGATGATGCAATCGCATGCACACATAGCATATGTAGTGCAGTGTAAGTGTAGCTTTTAGTTTTTTCCTTCATTCAGTTTGTGATAACATCGAGAAATTAATGGTGTGTTTTAGCCGCTGAAATTTCTCTGCTGGTTCTGCTGTGTGCCGCTGAAGTTTGCATCTAAAGTTAGTTTTTGGGTATTTATTTTTTTGGTCAGCATTTGTACGACGTCGCCCGCTATGCAGTCGGCTCCCCAGACTTTAATTGCCAACATGCACGCAAAAAAAATAGAAAGCTTCTTTCTATTCAGAGAATGTTTTCTTTGAACGAAACCAAGGATTATTTAATCAGACTTGCAAAATGTGCATGAACGATCTATAAACTTTTACTTAGTCGCGGCAATACATACACACACTCTTTACAGATACACGGGCCGAAGGTTGTGCAGTCCACTGATGATTCAACAAGAGCCAAAGGTTGTACCACTCATGACAACTCTACACGAGCTGATTATTGCGCCGGCTAGTGATCATTCTATCCTGGATTCCTCGAGTTGAAAAAGACGCACCACGCTAGATATGGGGTGCAGACTAGGGGGTCGTTGCTGATTAACGGTCAGCTGCATCCCAATAGGAAGTATCCCATGTCGGGCACACGTACAGAGCACTGAAGACTGCAACATCCCAATTATGAGAACACTTGTAATACTAACCTCGAGCCAACCGCGAGTAATCGGTTACATATTACTAACATAGTTGTAAGCAAACATTATCAAAATATTGAGCTCCCGGCCCCGTTAGGCTGACGCCATATGAGCCTTAATAAAAATATATATTTTGGTGCATGAACTTATAGCCTCTTAGTTCGTGCAATTTTTGTAATGCGAACTAAATTTCAAGTTCGTTTCTGTGAAAAAGTATTCTACGAAGAAATGTTTTGGGATGAATCATTTCTTTCCGTGTATGAAAAGAAACGAAACGAAAGCAATGAATACTGCGATATCGGGTGATATGTTTGTACATGATGTTCTTGAATTATAAACATCGTGTTTGTTTTCACATGTTTATAATTGTGTATCATTGTTCGTGTTGGGGATAGACACTCAACACTAGCGGGAATCATGTTTGAATTCAAACAAAAACATTTAATTTTCACATCGCGTGGACATGTGTGAGTGTTTTTCGGAAGACTGGTTATAACAGTATTCTTCTTTATTTAGATCTACGGCACACTGTTTGGAATGAGAAATAATTATTATATGAAAATTAGCTTATGATTTCGAACCGGGGTACTTTTGCAACATGTGTGTTCCTCTGTTGTGCCTTTGCTATCTGGACCACTGTTGACATAGATGAATTATTTGGAAAAAGTCATATTAAAACAACCGCTCAGGTACCTGCTCAGAAAGATCATGTATGAGCGGGTTTTGTTGACCGGCTTGGAAGCATATTTTTGGCCTAAAATATCCATGTTATGTTCATTTTGAGACAAACACTTGCATCCAGATATCTAATGCTGAATGCATGAATGTTTTATCCTAATGCTTATAAGCATTATATGAGAGCACTAATTACGTATATAGGGCTTTCATTAATGGTTATTTTCATATGTTTTATCTTAATGCTTGTAATGTGCATATATGACCTTCATTAATGCTTATTTTAATTAATGTGTATATGCATTAATAATGTTAATATAAGGCCTATAAGCATAAAAAATCAGATATACTGCCATTTGGCATTAGAGATGTTGAATTAGTGCTACGATAGAGCTAAAAGTTAATGCTTATAGTTACCTGGGTAAGTTGGCCTCAAATGAGGCTTGCGAAAACTGGCTGTCTGAGTCTTTTGCAAATAAGGAGGGGGGTTTCATAAGAGGGGGATAATGACGTTGCCTTCTAAATGGCAACAAGCTTGCGAACAAAACGGCGCATGTTTGACATAAATTGGATAATTTTGTGTATGTTATAAAAAGCGTCAAATTTCGATCAGAAATACGACATTTCTTTTTCCCCAACCCTATACAGGGAAACTTCTATATAACGTACCCTCGTTATAACGTACCCTCGATATAACGTCACTCGATATACATTTTACCTCGATATAACGTATACAATTCCAAAGTGTAAAGGAAAACTTTTTTCAATATTTTTTTTCTGATAGAACAATGAATTGTCTGTATTGTGATGCTATAACAAGTTTTGTACCTTCAATTAATCCCGAAATACTGCTAGTTTTGTGATTCCGGATTCCAAATGAATCAAGCTTTAATCAACAGTACGAAGGGAAACATCGTGAGAAAGGCTGGCTTCGTCTTCTGATTGAAGTTATTCATTAACTTTACTAAAACAGCAACACAATAATGTATTATAGACTACGTTTGTGAGTACTTGATTATGCTTCGATACAACGTACAATTTTGAAAGTGAAATGTACGTTATATCAAAGTTTACCAGTTTATAGATTGCTCGATTTTTTATTCCACCCTTAAATTTCTGCACAGTATCTTCGATCACCTATCTCGAATTCTTTTCTCATATTTTTGGGAAATGTTTCTCATTATTTGCGTTCCCTTTGAATTTTCTCAGGTTTCAGGGTTTTCGAATGCCCACTATCTTTCGGTCGAACAAAGTGCTGGGATGCTTGAAGCATCGCAGTCTTTGAAGAAATGTTGATATTATTTTCCGCATACCGCTTCTGATTAATATTACAAATGGAATATTATTTTAACAATCCTCAATAACGAATACCAGTGATAACAACCAGTGTTGCTACATTCCAGGTGACATCAACGTGATAGCAGCGATAGGAGACTCTGTGATCACAGCCAGTGGGGCATCCGCCACCAGCTTCCTGGAGTTGTACACGGAAAACCGTGGACTATCGTGGTGCATCGGTGGTCAGTGGAATTGGCGTAACGCCACCACACTTCCTAATATCTTAAAAGTATTTAATCCTAAGGTATGCATCACTATAGATGAACTTAAAAATAACACCTAAAATGAAAATATGCACACTTTCCGCAGTTAGTAGGTTACTCCTACAGCGACTCCTACAGTTTCCACTGGGACTCGCAGTTTAACAATGCGGAGATCGGTGCCATTTCGAAGGAACTCCCCCATATGGCCCGACAGATGGTCACTCGGATCCGATCGGACCGGCGGGTTAACTTCAAAAAGGACTGGAAAATTCTTACTATAACCATCGGCGGGAACGACATTTGCGCGTACGTTTGCACGATGAAAAATCCCGAATCTCTGCCCAGGCAGCATCGACGGAATCTGCTGACGACGCTCCGCTATCTGAGGGATAATCTACCGCGGACATTCGTCAACATAGTGTCGATACCGGACGTGGAGAAGGTTGTGTCCCTGCCGGGAAAACCGACCATTTGCTGGATTCTACACCACGGAGAGTGCCCATGTTGGGTAGGTCCTATCCATAACGCGACAAGCAATTCTCGAGCTAGGTGAGTATAAGGGTTATGATCATCGTATTGAATGGTTGACGAGTTTCGGTTAATTTGACACAGATGGGCTCGGATACAGCAACAGTACAAAAAGGTAGAAGAAGAGGTGCCAATGCTTGACGAGTTTCGAGGACTCGATGAGTTCGCTGTAGTTAACCAACCTTGGACGAAACAACTGACCGTAAGTCAATTGTCTTTCTACAGCACACACTAATTGAAATTGTAACACATTTTATTACCAATGCTTTACTTATTCAATTGCAGTTGAACAAAGCAAACGGTGTCGATTACACCTTGTTATCTTATGATTGCTTTCACCTGAGTCAGAAGGGCCATGCGTAAGTTGTAAAGCGTTCGCAGCGGCGAGAATGATTGATTGTTAACAAAATTGGTGTTTTCGTTCCAGACGAGCAGCGGCGGCGCTTTGGAGCAACATGCTGGAACCATATGGAAAGAAACGAAAAAGCTGGAACCCACCATATGAAAACTTCCGATGCCCGACGAGCCAAAATCCCTACATATACACTTACGACAACAGCTAACAGCGCTCGAATCGATCGGTTGTCTCAGACAATGTGTTAATTGTGCAATGATAGAGCCGACACCGCCAGCTAATAACTCCGAATAAAACAAATAATAAAACCAAGGTAATCGTATGAGACAGTTATTTCAACTTTGAGACGGCCCATCGCCCCGAGATTGAAGGAACTCCGTGTCTACTTGGTATTCGCATGGCGCGTAAATTTCTCTTTGTTTACGTAATGACGCTTCATATCTTTCCTTGGCCCAACGGACTGTAAATACAATCACGTTCCCAAATCGCCGCAACTCCCACTACACGCTGCCCTCTGACTGACCCATTGCGAATATGTGCCGCGGAATGAACAATGTGGGGAACCCTTACGAGCTCATCTCCTAGGGTGAGGTCTGAGGGTATGGGCATAAATCATCTTGCAGCGTGATCTCGCCAAGATCTCATCTCAAAATGCTACATCGCGATGGAATGTGTTTATTTCCGCAACCGCAGCAAAGTGCAGTTGTGTAAGTGGTCGTCATCCTTTGGCCATCTGACCAATTGATCTTTTCGCACCTCGACATTATTTTCTGTTACGCTTCACTGCATCCATTATTCACTGAGAGTCTCGCGCGGTAAGTGATTTCATCAAATGCCTTCCGTCTGCCGACTGTCTACTTATCACATTACCGATTCAGCGGTATTTGGAAGGTGGGGAGCTCATCTTTTGAAATATTTGGGTAACAATTTGATGAATGATATCATTATCGAATGTTGCTTTATCCAATATTTGATATTGCGGATATCTTTTCTGAGATTGAATACAAAGTGGTGTTATTAATTCCGCTATGAAAATGATATGAGAAATAACCAGCACAAAGGTAAGTCATTGAAAATTATACGATCGAGCCTACATCGCATCATGATCATGACTGAGGTATAAAAAGACAGTATATTTATGTGTTGGTGATATCATCTATGTGTGATGCAGATACACTATCGATCTTTCTTCAATCGTGGAAACGATAGTCAAATTTTAAATGTTATCCAATTTCAGCAAGTTTCTCCTCAAAACATTAATATCTATCCATCCGCGTCACATAAGGAAATGTTTTGGGTTGATCGGAAATCTTGTGTCTATTTCCAGGAACAAAAAACAAAAGCATATTTTAAAAGCTAAACATATCTTCAATGAATTGTCTGTGCCTCGTTTTGTTCTCATGCCAAATTAAAAAAAAAATGCTGGGTTGGTCAAAAAGGTCTAATGAATTCTGCCATTATACTAGTGGAACGCAACATCTTTCCAATCGTCTAATTTTTAACGTTTGTCCTGGAACGTTGCGTAATTATCATCTTTCGAGCACAATTATCAATTTTTATCACCTCAAAAAACATGTTACTTTATTATAGAGAAAACATATTTGGAACGGAAAAGGTAATTTTCTTTCATAATTTTTACTTTCTGAGAGTGTTTATTGAACTCATTTTCATTTTCGCTACAAACACAACGGAACACGATGTGATATGTCTCAATGCGAATTTTAATTGAACTAACAACATCCAATATTAGACTGTCAAAAAAGTCCTGCGGTATTTCCGCGAGGTGTCGTTGTAAGCGCGTAGTTCTAGTTGTATTCATTGTATCGAGTCATACTATAGCTTATTGGAAGGGTATTTTTGCGCGCTATAATATAGTCCTTGACAGTGTTTTGTTTGGTTAAGTCGTTCGTGAGTTATAGTGTCGCAAATATGGAGCAAAATAAAGAGAAAATCCGACATATTTTACAGTACTACT
This sequence comes from Toxorhynchites rutilus septentrionalis, assembly GCF_029784135.1. Lineage (NCBI taxonomy): Eukaryota > Metazoa > Arthropoda > Insecta > Diptera > Culicidae > Toxorhynchites > Toxorhynchites rutilus. The sequence goes on along the minus strand of NC_073745.1, from coordinate 94,051,066 downwards.
ATGACAAAGGCAAAAATGCATCTCAAGCTGCCAATAAAATTTGTGCAGTTTATGGACCCGATACAGTTTCCATTTCCACCGCACAACGATGGTTTCAACGTTTTCGTTCTGGTGTAGAGATCGTCGAAGATGCGCCACGCTCCGGAAGGCCTGTCGTCGAAAATTGCGACAAAATCGCTGAATTAGCCGAGAAAGACCGGCATAGTAGCAGCCGTAGCATCGGCCAAGAGCTGGGGATAAGTCATCAAACCGTTATTAACCATTTGAAGAAACTTGGATTCACAAAGAAGCTTGATGTATGGGTGCCACACACGTTGACGCAAAAAAACATCTTTGACCGTATCGACGCATGTGAATCGCTGCTGAATCGCAACAAAATCGACCCGTTTCTGAAGCGGATGGTGACTGGCGATGAAAAGTGGGTCACTTACGACAACGTGAAGCGCAAACGGTCGTGGTCTAAGCCCGCAGAAGCGGCTCAGACGGTGGCCAAGCCCTCATTAACGGCCAGGAAGGTTCTGCTGTGTGTTTGGTGGGATTGTCAAGGAATAATCTATTATGAGCTGCTTCCCTATGGCCAAACGCTCAATTCGGACCTGTAGTGCCAACAACTGGACCGCATGAAGAAGAGGCCATCTTTGATAAACAGAGGCCGCATTGTCTTCCGTCAGGACAACGCCAGGCCACACACTTCTTTGGTGACGCGCCAGAAGCTCCTGGAGCTCGGATGGGAGGTTCTTTTGCATCCGCCGTATAGTCCGGACCTTGCACCAAGTGACTACCACCTGTTTTTGTCCATGGCGAATGAGCTAGGTAGTCAGAAGTTAGCCACAAAAGAGGCCTGTGAAAATTAACTATCCGAGTTTTTTTACCAATAAGGAAGCGAGCTTCTATAACAGGGGTATTATGAAGTTGGCATCTCGTTGGGAACAAGTCATCGAACAAAACGGCGCATATTTGACTTTTTTTTTTATTATTAAATCGTTTATTTTTACAGGCTCAGTTACATAAGTTTAAAGGAGCCAAACTCCTATCTGTATAGTTACAAGTATATATAAACATTTTTTATTAATGCTAATGTTAATGAAGTAGAGAACCGATTACTCGCGGCTTGCTCGAGTTTAGAAGGGTGACATTTTGTTTCAGGAAAAGGATGGGATATAAGGATATGTTGACAATGTTCACACTCACATTCGCACTCACATTCATCATACTCAATTCTTAAGCCTATCTTATATCTAACATGTATTTACATTTCACCTTATTCTATTGTTAGTAAGAAGGGATTTGATTTCTCGCGAAGGAAAAGGAAAAGGAGAATATAAGGATATAAGGACAATCACACACGAAGATCGATAGCTTTTAGGAAGACATATATTTGGGACATGTAATCAAGGTCTAAACCAGCTAACACATCTCTCACCGGCACATTGGGCTGCCTTCCTCTAGCCCGAAGAGAGTTTTCTAAATTCGATCTGGCAACAAGATACTCCTCGCACGACCAAACAACGTGTTCGATGTCGTGGTAACCTTGGCCACAAGCACAGATATTGCCATCGGCAAGATTAAAACGAAAGAGTAGCGCGTCTAACGAACAGTGATTGGACATGAGTCGGGAGAAGGTGCGAATAAAGTCCCGACTCAAGTCCAGACTTTTGAACCATGGTTTGAGGCTAACCTTAGGGATAATCGAGTGAAACCACCGGCCCAATTCATCTTCGTTCCATTTACGTTGCCAGTTAGCGATGGTATTTTTACGGACTAAAGAATAAAATTCATTGAAAGCGATTTGACGCTGATAAATATCGCCTTCAATTGCACCTACCTTTGCCAATGAGTCAGACCTCTCGTTACCCGGAATTGAGCAATGTGAAGGGACCCAGACAAAGGTAATGACATAACAGCGTCTGGTTAAAGCACTCAAAATTTCTCGTATTCTCTCAAGGAAGTACGGCGAGTGCTTTTCCGGCCTCACTGAACGGATAGCTTCGACAGAGCTAAGACTATCCGTTACAATGTAATAGTGTTCAACAGGTCGTGAGGCGACGCTGTCCAGCGCCCAGTGTATCGCTGCCAATTCAGCAATATACACAGAGCAAGGATTCTGAAGACTGTGGGAGGTGCTAAAAATTTCGTTGAATACTCCAAATCCTGTGGACTCATTCATAGAGGACCCATCAGTAAAGTACATATTATCACAATTGACACGCCCATACTTTGCATTGAAGATCGTAGGAACGATCCCCGATCGATGATAATCTGGAATTCCATGGATTTTCTCCTTCATGAACAGATCAAAATGTACAGAGGAATTGATGTAGTCAGGAAAACAAACACGGTTGGGAGTATACGAAGAAGGATCAACCTGCATGGAGATGAATTCATGATATGAGCTCATGAATCCTGAATGAAAATTTAACTCGATAAGCTGCTCAAAATTTCCGATCACCAATGGGTTCATAACCTTACACCGGATGAGGAACCGAAGAGATAATAAATTGAAGCGATCTTTTAGTGGGAGTACGCCTGCCAAAACCTCGAGACTCATGGTATGCGTTGAGGGCATACATCCCAACGCAATACGGAGACAAAGATACTGAATTCGCTCGAGTTTAATGAGATGTGTTTTGGCAGCTGATTGAAAACAGAAACTGCCATACTCCATCACTGAGAGAATAGTTGTTCGATACAACATTATAAGATCTTCGGGATGGGCTCCCCACCAGGTGCCGGTAATTGTACGGAGAAAGTTTATTCTTTGTTGGCATTTTTTACTCAGATACCTAATATGGGCCCCCCAAGTACATTTGGAGTCGAACCAGACCCCAAGATACTTGAATGACATAGCATGAGTGATCGGTTTACCCAAAAGTTGAAGCTTTGGTTTTGCTGGTCTATGCTTCCTAGAAAAAACCACCATCTCTGTTTTCTCCGTGGAGAATTCGATCCCTAGCCCAATGGCCCAGGTTGAAAAATTGTTCAAAGTATCTTGTAAGGGACCTTGCAGGTCGGATTCGTTTGATCCTACGACAGACACCACTCCATCATCTGCAAGTTGTCTTAGGCTGCAATTTTGTGTAAGACAATTGTCGATGTCGTTTACATAGAAGTTGTACAAAAGGGGGCTTAAACATGAGCCCTGGGGGAGGCCCATGTAGGAGACCCGATTTACTGTCGAATCCCCGTGAGAAAAATTCAACTGTTTCTCACAAAGCAAGTTATATAACATATTATTCAACAGAGGCGGCAGACCCCGAGAGTGTAATTTGTCTGACAAAACCTCTATTGAAACTGAATCAAAGGCCCCCTTTATGTCCAAGAATACTGAAGCCATTTGTTTTTTTTCGGCGTAAGCCATTTGAATTTCTGAAGAAAGCAACGCAAGACAATCATTCGTCCCCTTGCCCCTGCGGAACCCATATTGTGTATCTGAGAGGAGGCCATTCGTTTCAACCCATTGATCAAGGCGAAACAAGATTATTTTCTCCAACAATTTCCGTATACAAGACAGCATTGCTATTGGGCGGTACGAATTGAAGTCGGACGCGGGTTTTCCGGGTTTTTGAATAGCTATAATTCGCACTTGTCTCCAATCATCTGGAACAATATTATGCTCCAGAAACCGATTGAATAAATTCAACAAGCGATGTTTCGCCACATCAGGGAGGTTTTTTAATAAGTTGAACTTAATTCTATCCGTTCCTGGAGCAGAATTGTTACAAGAAAGGAGAGCAAGAGAGAATTCTACCATCGAAAACTCGGAATCAAGATCGCACCTATCTTGTGGTATATCTCGAACAATTTTTTGCACAGGAGCGGAATCAGGACAAACCTTCCGTGCAAAATTAAAAATCCATCGATGTGAATATTCTTCGCTTTCATTCGATGAAGAGCGATTTCTCATGTTTCGAGCCACTTTCCATAATTTTTTCATTGACGTTTCTCGTGACAAACCTCCCACGAAATTTCGCCAATAAGCACGTTTTTTCCCTTTGATCAAGTTTTTAAATTGATTTTCAAGGTCCAAATACGTTTGAAAATTCTCAATGGTTCCACGTTTCCGAAAAGCTTTAAATGCGTTCGATTTATCCTGATAAAGCTTGGAACATTGGCTATCCCACCATGGATTGGGAGGCCTTCGACGAATAGTGGAACCTGGGATGGGTTTCGTTTGAGCGCGAACCGCGCTGTCATATATCAAACGAGAAAGGAAGTTATACTCCTCCAATGGAGGTAAACCATCTCTGGAATTGATGGCTAGAGTAATCGCGTCCGCATATTTTTTCCAGTCAATGTGTCTTGTGAGGTCATATGCCAAATTTATAGATTCAGAAGAATTCGACCTAGTGGTGATGGAAATTTTGATTGGCAAGTGATCACTACCGTTGGGGTCCTGGATTACATTCCACTTGCAATCTAACGATAGTGAATTCGAGCAAAGCGAGAGGTCAAGAGCACTTGGGTTAGCAGGAGGTTTAGGTACACGTGTTGTTTCCCCAGTGTTCAAAACGGTCATATTGAAGCTGTTACAAAGGTCATATATCAACAATGAACGATTGTCGTCGTACTGTTCCCCCCAGGCAGTTCCGTGAGAGTTGAAGTCTCCCAAGATCAATCGTGGCTCAGGAAGGAGTGAGCACATGTCAACAAGTTGATTGTGGCTAACCGCAGCTCTCGGAGGCCAATACAAGCTGACAATACAGAGGTCTTTGCCTCTGATGTTTGCATGACAAGCAACAGCTTCGATCCCTCCAATAGGTGGAAGGTCAATTCGAAAAAATGAGTGGCACTTATTGATACCCAATAGCACCCCTCCGTATCTGTCATCACGGTCCAAGCGTATAATATTAAAATCGTGGAAAGAGAGATCATCTCGCGAAGAAAGCCAAGTTTCGGACAGAGCAAAAACATCACAATTGAAGTTATGAATTAAAAATTTGAATGTATCCAATTTAGGGATAAGACTACGACAATTCCACTGTAAAACAGTGATGTCTCCGACCTCTCTATTTAAATTAGACATCAAGAGAGATAATCATTGCAAGGAGGGGCCATGTTTGCATCAATTGCTGCAAAATTGTCTTTAGTACTGGAAGCATTGCGGTGACAATGGTTCTGATGGAGTCGGAAACATTAAAACACTTGAAGATTTGGTCCAAAAGGTCAGACAACTTTATAAATCCCGATTGGGAAGTTGAACTGGACGGAAAAACAGGGACAGTTGGGGTTTTTGATGTCCCCTCGAGTGCTGGGCCATTCGAAGGTGAATTATTCCCACGGAATCCAGGAGGAACCTGATTTTGCTTGTCCGCTGCACTCGATTTTTTAGGCATGCTAACAGGGGGTATCACCGGAGGGGCTTGTCCTTGAACTTTGGGAGTGGTCACATTTTTGCGCCGGGGATTCCCTTGGAAAATGAACGGTGTGCCCCCGTTAGCTGTGTCCGCTTCTATTTCGTCAACGGGCAACGTGGCGAAGACATTTTGTGTGTTGATTGGTTGTTGTTGTTGGGCCCGTGGAGAAGCGCCCTTTAAAATATCCGCAAAAGTGCGTTTCGAGCGTTCCTTCAAAGAGCGCTTCTGTTTCTCCCAGCGACTCTTGTAAGTTTCACACACTGAGAGCTCGTGTGGGGATCCCCCGCAATATGGACATTTATGCTCAGTCGCACTGCAGGATTTCCCCTCATGTTGCTCTCCGCAAGTGGCACAGCGCTCCTTGTTGGCACAATAATCTGAAGTGTGACCAACTGACTTGCATTTTTGGCAAGTCATGGGCTTTGGCACGAAGAGTCGCACAGGCAATCTCAATTTGCCCACCATGACGTAGTCAGGTAGAGCGGAACCAGCAAAAGTTACTCGAAACGAGTCTGACGGCGTGAATTTAGTTTTTCCCTCTTCCTGGGATACTTTTCCTAGTTGGCGGCTGTCCAAAATTTTAACACCCACCAACGGGAGTCTTTTAAATTTACCAACTCCTTCTTTTATCATTTCGCACGTCAGACCAGTTTCAGTTACCACCCCCGAGATTTCTACGTCATGGGAGGGCACGTAGACGCGATACTCTAGGGAGAATCTCTCGTCGATCACAATTGCATTCGCGTGTTTCCGATCACTCACGACAACACGCAGTTTGTTCGGTCTAACCTTAGAGATTTCGACCACGGAGGAATATAATCTTGCCAGATCTTTCGAAACCTGAATGACATTAATTGACTTTCCTTTTGGTTTAGGCCGGAAAAAAACAACCCATGGACCAGCTCCAAGTGCATCGTCTGGATAGACCTTGACACGAGGAGAGGAAACAACTGAGGGGGAGGACGAGGTCGATTGTTGAACGGGAGCGGGATCAGTAGGGCTGGGAGGCAAGTTCGGTAGTAGAGCGGAAGCGGGAGCGGGAGATTGAGGGGGCGAGGAGGAAAAGTTTGCCAATTTTCTTGAGGGGGGCTTGTTAAGGTAGATTACCTCTTTCTCTGAAGAGACATCTTCTGAGGGGGGAACGCGTTTAAGCGACTTTCCAGCCCCCGTTGTAGCTAGTGAGGAGGAAACAGTAGTTTCAATCTCCATGTCAACATGACATTCTGCCATTACGGCAGTTATAAAATAATATAATTTTTATTTTTTTTTGTATTTCTAAACCTAATATATATTATACCTAAATCGCACACCAATGCGAATGAATTGAAACGGTGTCCCAATCGAACCGCGTGGCAATCGCTCGGCACAGATGCAACGGTATATCGCACCAAAACACGATGATGGAATCGATGACGATGCTAAAGCACACACAGCGATGATACGGCACACGCACCGCGTCCGCCGTGGAGGACTTCTTCCTCACGCTGGTAGTGATTGCTGCTCTCCTCACTCGCGCAATAAAGAGAACCCCGTTAGGGCGAAATAACTTCACCAGCCACGAACTGATAACGGTATAATCTCCACTCTATAATAGACGCGAACAAATTTGCGACCGATGTCTTCGGACTGCGCGAGCTGAATGGCATATTTGACTTAAAACAGATGATTGTAACTAATTTTATGAACAAATGAAAATTCAAAAAAATACCGCAGGACTTTTTTGACAGCCTAATATGATGAGTGGAACACTTTTTCGAATTCTATCACTCTTCCAATTTTTCTCACGGCATGAAATTTCCCTGGGTGAAGATGAACAGAACAAAATAGACAGTTCAAATCAGACGATTCGTTCTCGAGAACGAGAACACACTAGGGGTTTGTATTTATGAAAATAGAAATAAATCGTTTCATATTGCATGTCATTTTTAACACAACCGCTACCATAGAAAATTTTACACTTGACTGATTTCGCGCCAACTCGACCAGATGTTGGCATGACCCTCTCAGAACATAATGAAACTTTCTGGGCGTGAAGACCTTACCTAATTAAGCAACTTGGCATACTTAGCTTTCTGGAGTTATAGGAAAATAACTGAATTTTCAGAAAAAAATACTGAAAAAATATTTATTGAAATCCTACACTGAAAAAATCGATTTCAAAAACTAAAAGTCGATTTTCTCAAAATGGTGATTACAGATTCTGATGAAATGGCAGACCATTTATATACAATCCATAACTGTACACCAAAAAAAATTTTCGAGGAAAAATCTTAAAAAAGTATTTGTTAGAAAGACTTTTTTTGCCTTGGTCACCCTGGCCACTGTTAGCACATCGCGTACTGGTCCTGCCGAAGAGCAGGTCATATATATGATAGAAGAATGACGTTAGAGAATTATATGAAAATAATGAAAAGATGACTTAACAAAAGAAAAACATAAACAAAGCATTCATTGAATATGGTTAATTGTGCAACTTATACTTATTTCGATATACTTAAAACTATTCCTTAAAAGTAGCCTAACTAACTTAAATTAGTGCTTATAATTAAACGGAATTGAATGTAAACTGGAACTTAAAAACGAACGACATCTTATGAAACTAAACATATATTTTCATTTATAGTATATTACACTTAACCTATTGTTACCGTGAGTAAACAAAGTACAAATAGAAGCCGACACTGAATTTGTAAATTATAATTAACTAATATCGATGTATAACACTAAATAAAAAAAATATTGCAGCTCAAGCAATCGCTAAAAGAAGTGTTCGCTTGTTCATTCGAATACTGAAAATTCAATTATTTTCCTAAAACTCTTTCATAGATCACTTTTTTGTAGGACTTGCCTTTTTCGAGTGAAAAAAAATAATGAAAAAATGGTCAAAAATATTTGGCCCTTTCCATATGTTAGTCTAGATCAGTGGGGGCCTGGAATAGACATGGTGCGGGCCGCATTAGAATTTTCATTATAGCCGCGGGCCGCAAAGATTTTTTTCTTACTACTGTTCCTAATGAAATTTATACGTATTCAACTGGTACTTTTTTTGACTCACTTTTTATTTCAAATTAGAAAGCATTCAGTTCTATACCTGTCTATAGTCTGGTAGGTTTGTTGCTAGTCTCGTTTTTTAACCGTTCCAGGAGTTTTTTGCATCGTTCCAAACATTTTCGCTTCAATCTGGGCGTCAATAAACGACTCACACATCGATGTACGTTCAATTCGACTGATGAACGCTTTTGTTTCCGAAAAGGATTGCGTTGAACACGTTCATGAACAACATAGATCACATTGTACAGCCGTACCGATCTCGTATGTCCCTCTCTATCGCCCACATCAGCTGTTTCTTTGTACTGTTGTAGTGTACGGAACACGAATCGTTCATTGATAGATAATGGTTTGAGCAGTAGATCTGTTTAGACGTTTTCCCGCACTCAAATAACGCATCAATTGCCGCACGCTTCTCATACAGACCGAACTTTATTGTTGCTAGGAAACCGAACAAGTACTGATGGGACCACAAAACTTAGTGATGGGGAACATCGAACTACACGATAGAAGTGTCAGCACTTTTCTTCGCTCCAAATTTCTCTGCTGAGAGCAGTCGCGATTTCACTGAAAGAATTATGGCTATACTTGATAATGTGAATACGGTATCACGATTAAATTGGACGTTCTTTCAATCATCAAAAAGTCTCTACAATATTTTTTGTTTGTTTCAATATAGAAAATTAAAATTCCGTTTCGATTTCACTCTAACCACTTTTCTCGAGCCATTTTATCTAAATCAGCTTGATTGTGAGAGATAGTCACTGATAGTGACTGATTGCCAGTGATTCTGTTCCTTGACTTTGATTTCATTTCATTCATAACAAAAACAATTGTTAACAAATATTTGTGGATTGAAACAAAGAAGTAATAAAATGAGCATGTTTTGTTAGTTCTGGAAATCGCGCTTCTGAAACAAATCTGGAGTAGAAATCCAAGATATCATTGTTTTCAAATTTGTCATGCAACTCTAGATCACACTGACTTTTCTGCATGTTTTCAGCGGTTGTACATCATCGAAATTGGATGGGGTAGAGAAAATTGGAGAATTATTTCATGTGCTTTGAAGTACTTTGAAGTGTGTAAAATCTGAGAGAAAAATCAGCATTAATCGACTGGAATGCATTAACAGTTTTCCTAGTTATCGACACTTGAGAAATTCTCAGTGTCATAAAATGGGTAAAATTAAAATGTCCCATTTGTTTTTTGAACTTGAGTTTGTTTTCGAGCGAAAGAGAAAAGAAGAAAAGAAGCTTGAAACTCACGATGATCCAATGCGTTCGGGTTGATTGATGATTTGGACGATATTCTTCAAGACATCGTCGAATCCTACATCCATAGGACAAAGGCAAGCCGATTCCTCGGTAACTTCGAAATCCTTCACTCATCTATCACCACTGATTAAAATACATAATCGGCAGCTCGTTCTTTCAAACTTTCAAACAAACAATTTTCACTCCCAACTCAACCAATTTTTCAGCACAGGACGTGGCAACCAACTTGTCCTTTTTTGACGCATGATTCGACACATATTTTCGTTTCAGATTGTACCTTCAAAACAGCAGCAGCTTCATTACAAATCAATTAAACCATGATTTGTGCACGTAAAATAGTATAATTCTGACAATTTTCCCTGTACACACGTCCTTCGTCAGCCACTTTCCTTTTTTTTACTAGTGTAGGCTTCCATTTCGCTTCAATTTACACAACACACACAGCAATAAAAAAGCGATTGCCAATAGACACTGAAATGGTGAATAAACTGGACCTCTTATGGCGAGAGCACAGCAAAATCGAATGAATTTTATCCTAAACTTTCTCTCTCTCTCTCTCTGATGAACTCACGCGTACATACATCCCGTTCTCTCTCATAAAACTCTTGAAAAAGTTTCCAGCAGTTAAGCCTGGTTTATACGTTGTCAGTTACTAGGTTGCTCGAAATTTGATTTGCATGCTACTCGCAACCGAGCCACTCGCCCGTTTACCCCATACATACAAATCAAATGTAAAATTTCATGGTATGGGTTCGTTCGTAATTCTTCAGATCGTTTGACATTAATTCGCAACCGAGTAACTGACAACGTATAAACCCAGTTTTACTGCCGTTACTTGCACGATTTTATGAGAATGTGAGCAGAACAGAACCAAAAACGTGAAAAATTCCTTTGAGTACTAACACTACTCCACTCTAACAGTTGTCAGAAGGTTTAATTAGCATAGAAAAAACGGAAAAGAAAACCGAAAATGATCTGCTTGGATACACACGATTAACAAGAATTACCCACAAAGTAATTTTTATTCAATCGTATGGAAGAATTTTCAACTACACTCGACAAAAAATTAGAGGAACAGAGTGCGAAGTCGGAAATTTGAAGTGATTTTAGACATGCTGTATCTTCGTGAAAAATCAACGCATATCAATGAACGGCGCATCATTTTGAAGCTACAACTTTCAGGTATTAGTATTTTAAGTATATATTTTTATCTTGGTGTGTGTAGGTGTAGTAGGCAATAATATTGTAAAGAAATGAAAAATCATTTTTTCTTCGATTATGATTGTTTTGCCAACCAACTCAACAGCAAATCCATATAACCTAATCAATCAGCTTTTTTTGGTTCCAAGAACGTTCCTGTAGGACCTTCCAACACCGAGATATTTCAGTTTGAATGAAAAATTACAGCTTCGTCTTTGATGATGAATAATTCAAATACCAACCATCGCACCGCAAATCGAAAGGCAGTTTTGAAAACTACAATAAATTCTGAACAAGGATATTTTGTTACTTTGGCGAAAAAAAATTATTTAAATTTTTTGCATTGGTCATGGTCATGGGTCAAAAACAGGATTTTCATAGTGCTTTACAAAATCGACTGTAGTTCTGCAAATATCGCAGTAAGTTCTAATGTTTCCAGGCAAATTTTTAGCCTGGTGTATTCCCTAAACATCTGTAAACGTTTCATATTGATACGTTCAGCCGTTTTTTCTAGCCAATTTTTCAAAGTTTGGAGTAAATTAGAGGAGCATTTAATCGCAATCGTATCAGAAGTACAAAATCCTACGCGACTCTCTGAACGAACAATTCGTAGCTTCATCAAAATCTGAGATGACCATTTTGAGAAAATCGACTTTTTGTTTTTGAAATCAATTTTTTTTGTATAGGATTTCAAAAAAATATTTTTTCAGCATTTTTTTCTGATAATCCAATTATTTTCCTAAAACTCTTTCATAGATAACTTTTTTGTAGGACTTATCATTTTCAAGTAAACAAAAAATTATGAAAAAATGGTCAAAAATAATTGACCCTTTCCATATGTTAGTCTAGATAAATTTTCGGACCATTAAGTATGCCAAGTTGCTTAATAAGGTAAGGTCTTCACGCCCAGAAAGTTTCGTTAGGTACTGAGAGGGTCATGCCAATCCCAAAGACGAGTTGGCGCGAAATCCGTTATATGAAAGCTTAACTTAGTTTTCTTCAAAATAGTAAACGAGTTTTCTATAAAAATTGAAAAAAAGTTGTATAATCGATCATCTTTGGAATTTAGGGGTAGTATGGTCACCTGGTGTGGGTAACATGGACACTCGCAAATATCATGCTGAATGGGATGGATTCATGCGTTATAGAAATACTGGTTTGATGACATTATTGAAATAGTAGAACATATTCTCCTTAATTTTCTTAACCTTGTCATGATTTTTTTTTTGATACGTACAAAAACGTAGTAGGAAACATATGACGATTCGTATAATGAGGCTTCATTTTAATTGGAGTGGCATATTTTTCTAGGGTCAAAATCATTAAAGGGACCTCTTCAAGAGCAGCATGTAATACGATATACCAGCTTTAGTAAACAAAACATCCACCATGGCCAAACAACAAAATAATTTCAATGCCCATTAATCGGATGTTTCGGAGAGTCTTGAACTTTGTTAACAATCGATAAAATTTCCACTTACTGAAATTACGACCTCCACACGCTTCCGGAACGCACGGAAAATCTTAATGATGTAGCCTGAATCTATTTCTCTTCAGGTACGGGTCAATGTTTGTTTGAAGGTTGCTGTACTCGGGCGGTGTTCTGAACAGGCCTTGGTCTTCATGACGCGTCATTCTAAGTAATCTAGCGGCTGGCGGCCACATATCCTTCGACCAGAATGACAGATGTTTCTGCAATCACTTCCGAGTGCCATTCGAGGTTTGGCACGAACCCCTGATCCCGTATTTCTACGCCATATTCCTCATTGAGCGCACTGGATTCGCTCGAATCTTCTTTTTGATGACAGCGAGAACCAGTCTTCCGAAAAACACTTACACATGTCCACGCGATGTGAAAATTCCATGTTTTTGTTTGAATTCGAACATGATTTTCGCTAGTGTTGAATGTCTATCCCAAACACGAACAATGATACACAATTATAAACATGTGAAAACAAACACGATGTTTAAAATTCAAGAACATCATGTACAAACATATCACCCGATGTCGCAGTATCCATTACTTTCCTTTCGTTTCTTTTCATACACGGAAAGAAATTATTCATCCCAAAACATTTCTTCGTAGAATACTTTTTCGCAGAAACGAACTTGAAATTTAGTTCGCATTACAAAAGTTGCACGAACTAAGAGGCTATGAGTTCATGAACATTTTCCAAATCTGATTAAATAATCCTTGGTTTCGTGCAAAGAAAACATTCTCTAAATAGAAAGAAGCTTTCTATGAGAATTTTTTTTGCGTGCATGTTGACAATTAAAGTCTGGGGACCGACTGCACAGCGGACGACGTCGTACAAATGCTGACCAAAAAAATAAATACCCAAAAATTAGTTTTAGACGCAACCTTCAGCGGCACACAGCAGAACCAGCAGGGAAATTTCAGCGGCTAAAACTCACCATTAATTTCTCGATGTTATCACAAACTGAATGAAGAAAAAAACTAAAAGCTACACTTAAACTGCACTACATATGCTATGTGTGCATGCGATTGCATCATCCTTTCTTCTCCTCTTCTTCGCTCGTTTTATAGCTCGGGTCGCGTTCGTCGCGAAAAAGCAGTGTTGGAGAGTTATCATCCACCCAACACTACATCCCTGGATTGATGAAACCATAACCGCTCAGAGAATAACAGAAAACATAAGAGCTACAACGATATGAAAACAACAGCAATACAACAACGAGAGTGCGCTCGATCGAGAACGGCAGGGAGTGCCGTTAATGTGTGTGGTGTTTTGTCTTGGTGTTCGTCAAGTGGATAAAATAGGAAGAAAGGAGAGATAGATTTTAGAGTAGAAGAATAGATGTATAGCACCGTAGAATAGTCGTTGAGTGTAGTTCGTCTAAAATTCAAATTTGTATATGCTGTAAAAATAAATGTAAATAGACCTGTGAAAGAAAATATATGTTGGTTCGTGCTGAATGTCGAGTGCGTGAAATTTAATTAATTGAATTGTGTGATTTATCGCACACCCAAATTACGAGTGTTCGTCCACCCACCTCCCGTTGGAATACGGCATAATTGGAAGGATTTTGGGTGGAATTGAACAAGCAGTATTGGCCATTTGTATCCAAAGATCCAGCCAAAATGGTTGCTTCCGTGGTCGAGTGATTAGCGTCATCCCTAACATGTCACTGCTGAATAATTCTGGTACTTTATATTCGATTAAAATTATAGAAATATTGTAATCAAAATTTGTTGTGGGTAACTAAACATCTCCGCCACGCTCTATTCAATTTCAGTATTTGTTCAGATAGCTAATAATAGTGAATGTTACATGAATTCAATATATAAATTGATGCGTGCACTAAATAATGATATCAATTGTGAAACACTTTGATATCAATCGACGTTCATTTTATTCAAAACAGATAAAGAGGTTTATTTTATTTGCCCAATATTTTAGACGAGTCACCCACTATCATGATAGGAAAGCATTTTTTCCATGTCAACATACCAACACACCACGCGTTGAGTGGTGGTGGTGTGGTGTCCGATTCGCTTTTTCTACTCTACGCACTGCCGGTGCTTGGGGTGAAAATGCAAGAGAAACTGTACACCATGTTCGAACATCATGTGAAACATTGAGATTAAACATCGTATGTCCAAACTTACTACGAATACAAACATGTCACATTTTCAAACATAGTTACGAAAAAATCATGTTTGTATTCAAACACAAAACTGCGAACAGCAGCGTGGACATGTTTATTCCGGACGCAGTGTTTTTTGTGAAACATGGAAGACTGGCGAGAACCCTCGGAGCTGACCTCGGACGACCTGTGACAAATTTCGCGGATGATTGTTCTCCCTTTTCCCGGTCTAAGACTCTTTTCACGGGCCACCGAGACACTCCCACGGCGATTGAAATGCCACCCTGATATTTCAGTCATCCTAAAGTACTGGTGAGGTGACTCAAAAATCATTCTTCAAACATAAGGAGACTATGAATACGACATCAATAGTCAATGATTATATTACCAAACAAGCAACTTCACCCGCACTACCCCTAAATGTGTTGGATTTTTCAGGAAGTTTTTGTTGATTTTAAGGAAAGGATCAAATCAATCATGTATTCAGATAGACCTACTTGTCTATTTCTAATTCATGTAATGTTTTGTTCCGAAACCGTCTGTCATCTTTCAGGTAGCTTGAGAATTCTATTCTGCTAAAAATAGAAAAAATTAGGATCAGGAATCACAAAACCAGTTGAACGCTGCGTTTCACAACCATAGAATCGCTATTTTTTCTGAGTTTCCAAAGATATGTTAGAAGTCGGTTGAATTGAAGTATGAAGTGTAGGATATAAAAATTTTCTTCATTTAGAAGACTGGTCATTTGAAATTCATTGTTGTGTCCGAGCGCGAAACATTCAGAAAACTAAAATTCCAGTGTTTCATAACTATAGAACCAGATGAAAAAAATTCTCACTTGTTTACAAAATTAACCTCAATTTCAAAGGAATTACAATAAATTTCTAATTTGTAGGTCATCTTAAGTTCTCAATCATTTCAAATAACCAAATAACGGGGTGGTTTCGACCAAGCTGCGCCATGTTGTAGTGTGTATCTCGTTTTACGCTGAGGATACTGCTCGTTTAAGCTCTTCAAATCACTCATACTGCTTATAAGCTGCATCCACTATTATTCGTACGATCACTCGTCATAAGTCCTTGACAAGGTTTTGATCTGGTAAACAAGCTGACCAATCCAGAATCTGAAGCCCCCATTCATTAAACCATGCCATGACTTTCAGGATTTAATGAATCGATGCCAAATTAACCAATTATCACATTGTTTTTGATGCAAAAACAGAAGTAACTATAAGTATGTAAGTAAGTAACCATAAGTAAGTAGCTATCTGAACCAGGCTGTTTTGAAAATATTTTCCTCAAACCATCAAACTGCAAAGTTACAAGTAGAAAAATTACATGACACATTCCGTAAGTGCTTCCAGGATGGAGAAATTCTATTCAAGTTGAAATTCTGTTTGTTAAAGATGTTCTCCGAAATTGTGAAACCCATGGGATTAGCTTACACATTAGTTTTTGGACCCACTGCTTTGGAGATAATATTTTTATTGCTTGGAGAGAATTTTCTCAGAACAGACCTGGGTGGCATAGCGCATTTCGTAACGAGTAACTCGTTTCGAGAAAATTCAAACTCAAATCGAATTGGTTTTAGTATTATGTATCTTTATCAAGTTAATATTTTCAGTGTACTAGATTTAGAGCTAAATTTGTCGCGTAGAGAAATGTAAAACTTTTGGGTTCTTAAACAAAGCTAAGTCGAAGTGATCGAAACGAACAAAAATCACTCGTTTCGAAATGCGCAATGTCACCCCTGGTTTAGATAGCTTACCACCAATACGAATGTCATAAGTGCAATGAAGTACTTCAAAATCATTTACTTCTGTTTTTGCATCAAAAATAATGTGAAAAATTGGTTAATGAAAACCGAAAAGTTATGGCATGGTTTAATTAATGGAGGCTTCTGTACTGGTCAGCTTGTTTACCAGATCAAAACCCTATCAAGAACTTATGAGGAGTATTCGTACGAATAGTAGATGCAGCTTACAAGCAGTATGAGTGATTTGAAGGGCTTAAACGAACAGTATCCTCAGCGTAGAACGAGATACACACTACAACATGGCGCAGCTTGGTCGAAACCACCCCGAATTGGTTATTTGAACTGATTGAGAACTAAAAATTCCCTACGAATTAGGAACTACGAAATTGAAATTGACATCAATTTTGTAAAGAAGTAAGAGTTTTCCCATCAGGTTCTACGGTCATGAAACACTGGAATTTTAGTTTTTTTTATTGTTTCGCGACTGAACACAACAATAAAGTTCAAATGGCCACCCTTTCCAATGAAGATAGTAATTATATCCAACATTTTAGACTTCAATCCAACCGACTTCTTACATATCTCTGGAAACTCAAAATTGAGTGGTTCTATAGTTGTGAAACGCAGTGTATATCGTGATTGGTTAATGGTACAAAGAAAGTGTTTATATCAAATTGCAGATAAATCATTGTTCTTTTCAATAACAACATTTAAACAATTATTCTGTTACAGTTTTGATGATTTTTCGCACTTTTCACCGGATACCCTCCATCAAAGTTTAGACTCTCTGTTAGTCAACCTCAGCGGCCATTTTATAACACGATCCCTTCATGTCTGCAGCATCCCGAGTTACTTTGGCACCCTCCTTCCATTTCCGCTTGACAATTGATTTACATTTTTCGATTGGGTGGAATTTGGGAGAATTGAGGTCATTTTCACTGAAATCGATCACATTGAGCAATTCCAAATGAAATCGACAGATGACAAAATGTGAGTATTTTTGATCCGAATGAAAGCTTGTATTCCGTTTGAGTTGGAGGAAAAATGAGTTTTCCACAGCATTTGGGAATTATTTGACTCGGGCGTAACTTTACAAAAGGGTGTATCGATTTTAGTAAAAGAAATCTTTGATAATTTATATCTCAAAAACTGTGAGTCGTACCAAAATAGAGTCTTAGAAAGAGTTATAAAGTTCTTCTTCTTTCTTCTTCAATGGCACTAACGTTCCTAGAGGAACTTCGCCGTCTCAACGTAGTATTACTTGCGTCATTTTTATTAGTACTTAGTTGAGATTTCTATGCCAAATAACACGCCTTGAATGCATTCTGAGTGGCAAGCTCTAGAATACGCGTGATCACAGTGCATGTCGGACGAAATTTCTTTGACGAAAAATTCCCCCGACCAGAACGGGAATCGAACCCGAACACCCGGCATGTTAGTTATGACGCTAACCACTCGGCCACGGGAGCAAAAAAAGAGTTATAAAGTATTGATGTCTAAACGTGATCAAATATACACTGAGAAAAATAATTAGTACTTCTTTTTTATTTACGAAAAAAAACTTTAACGTCCAAGATGATACAACTAATGCCGTTTATGTCGTTTATCTAAACTCTATAAGGAAAATTGTTTGACTGATGAACGATGTTTGAATTTGAGTAACTTTATATACATATACAGAGATACCTTAAAGATACCTAACATCAGATACAATCTAGTTATAACGTAAATGAGTTGATTATTGTTGTGCCCATAACGTCAGGTTGAATCAACAAGGTGTTTGTGTTGTTGGGATTTCAATTCTATCTTGAAAACTGTTTGTGTTTTGATTGTGCATCACGAATAATATGTTGAAGGTTTGTATTAAGATGAAGAAAGATTTTTTAATATCGCTACATTTTGTATTAACCTATATGTCTTCAAATGTTTTTCAACGTAACTCCTAAACATATATTTTTACCATAATGATATTTTTGGAAAATTTGTTGTAAATTATATACAAATTCATTAAATTTAATGAACATAATGGTATAACACGACAAACATATTACAAGGGCATATCTATCTATATAAATAAAACTGTAAGGCAAAATCTGTTCGATTTTAGCCGATTTTAGCCAAAATGGTTCGATTTTAGCCTTCTTTATTTTGTTGTATTCGTCTCTTCTCGTAGATCAATATAGTGGAGAGAAACACCGGAAAATTTTCGGAAAACTCCGAAGGAAGGTCGGAAAATTTGGAAAGTTGAATTCCCACTTGTTCGAAAATTATATCATAATAAGTGTTGTTAGTCAATTCGATGTTTGCGCTATCGAAATTGATCTTTGTTCGTAAGTGGAAATTGATTTTCAGGTGAAATAACGCATTACCATATCTTATATCTATCTATCTATATAAAAAAAATGTAAGGCAAAATCTGTTGGTAAGCGAAAAACCCGAAGAAGGGATGGCCCGATTTTAGCCTCCTGTATTTTTTTGTATTAGTCTCTTCCCGTAGATCAATATAGTGGAGAGAAAAATCGGAAAATTTTCCAAAAATCCTGAAGGAAGGTCGGAAAATTCGGAAAATTGAATTCCCAAATGTTGGAAAATTACATCATAATAAGCGTTGTTACTCCATTCGATATTTGCGCTATCGAAATTGATCTTTTTCGTAAGTCTAAATGGATTTTCAGGCGAAATAACGCATTTTCATATCTTATATCTATAAATAAAAATCGAAGGCCAAATGTGTTGGTAAGCGCGAAACCCGAGGAAGGAATGGTTCAATTTGAGTCATCCTTATTTCGTTGTATTCGTCTCTTCCCGTAGATCAATATAGCGGAGAGAAGAATCGGAAAATCGGAAAATAGAATTCCCATATGTTTTACAATTAGCTAAGCGTTGTTAGTCTATTTGATGTTGGCGCTAACGAAATTGATTTTTGTTCGAAAGTGGAAAAGGATTTTCAGACGGAATAACACATTCCTATATCTTCTATCTATATAAACAAAAATGGGAGGCCAAATGTGCTGGTGTGCCCTAAACCCGAGGAAGGAATGGTCCGATTTGAGCTGTCTTTATTTTGTAATATTCTCTGTATTAAACATGTATTCCATGCAACGGAGAAACATGTTATTTCCAAATGCTTGAAGAATTATTGAATTATTTTTTTTAATTTTGAGAAAATCGTGGGAAAAACATATAAATATTTATTCATTCATTCATTCATTCATTCATTCACTAACTGACCCGGCAAAGTTCGTCCCGCCCAAAATTTGTTTTTTGTTATCAATACCTTCAAACATTCACGTTTTTTACTAAGCGCAAGTTCATCGGTGAAATAGCAGAACTGTTCATTGATTGATCTTCTAATCGACCTCGTTGAATTTACCTTTTACTATAAAATTCCTAGTACTTCTACCAAAACTCATCGTTATAATATCAGATTATTTTCTGACACAATCCTCGTTCAAGATTTTTCAACCACTTGCAAATAACATGTTTCTCCGTTATATGGAATTAATGTCTGATACAGAAAATATGATAGAATAAAGACAGCCCTAAATCGGCCAATTCCTATCTCGAGTTTTGCTCTTATCAACATATTCGGCAATCCATTTTTGGTGGTATAGATAGAAAAAGATAAAGATATTTCGTTAGCGCAAACATCAAATGGACTAATAACGCTTGTCACTATGTAATTGTAGAACATGAGAGAATTTAATTTTCCGAATTATCCCTTTTTCCTTCAGACTGTTCCGAAAATTTTCAATTGCCATGTTTGATTGGGATATTTTTGGTAGAAATATGTGTAACATTTAACACTCTCCATTCCAGAGGAGGGAGGGGTGTCATACCATCATAGAAACATTTCTTATACCAAAAAACCCTCACATCCCAAATTGTGTTTGATTAGTTCTCGAGTTATGCAGAAGTTTGTATTTCATTAGTATGGCAGCCCCCCGTTAGAGAGAAGGGAGGGGTGTATTCATCATAGAAACGTTTCGTGCCCCCTAATACCTTCACATGCCAAATTTGGCTCCATTTTCTTGATTAATTCTCGAGTTATGCAGAACATTGTTCTTCATTTCTATGGCAGACCCCCCCCCTCACCTTCTTAGAAAGACGGAAGGAGTGTTGAACCACCTTAGAAATGTTTCTTGCCCCCTAGAACCTCCACATGCCAAATTTGGTTCCGTTTGCCCAATTAGTTCTTGAATCATGCAGAAATGTATGCTTCATTTGTATGGCATTCCCCCACCTTCCCTCAGAGAGCGGGAGGTGGGGGACTGCCATACAATATTTTTTTAATTTGGTTTCATTTGCTTGATTAATTCTCGAGTAATACAGAAATTTGTGTTTCATTTGTATGACAGACCCCCCCTCCCCTTACATAGGGGAGGGAGGAGTGTCTAACCACCATAGAAACATTAATTGAACCCTAAAACCTCTGTATGCCTAATTTGGTTTGATTTGCTTGATTCATTCTCGAGTAATGCAGGAATTTGTGTTTCATTTGTATGGCAACGCTCCCACCGGTTCATTCATTCATCAATTCATTCATTGAAAATCGATTCAAATGCAATTTCAAATGAATAGTTACCAAGACAGCGGTAGTGCTACGTTTAGTTTGCGGTTCTGTCACAGATATAACCCAATTCCAGTTTTTTTATCGTTTCAATGGCATAATTTTATCGTCATATTTTTTGAAGTTGTTGATGATACACCGATTAGAATGATAATGTGAAAAAGCTACGCATAGATCTCTTCGTTTGGACTAAATAATTTTTGTTTTCCCTATACTTCGAACAGTTAACGAATGTTCGGAAAAGAAGTGTAAATGACAGTAAATCAATCACTGGGAAATCTAATTTAAACGCATAGATTTTGGAAATTCTAAAGGGCCAATTTTTCTCTATGATGTTATAAGACTACTAAAAATTACGTATTTATGTTTTGCAATAACAATGTCATGTTAAAAATGATGTTCAAACCCCACATTAGTTCAAAATATACAAGATAAAGAAAACGTGTTGAGCATCATCAATGCGGAACAAATCAAATTCGAGCCCTCGTCGAACCGCATAAGAACTGTTAGCGAATTCCTCCCCCAACACGTCTTCCCCTGGTAAACTTTGCAAACACTCGCATGCTCTCGATGGATGGGCTCGTGTGAGTTACTCAACTATGCAAACAGAAAAACATTATCGGCGACAGTAAATCTGCATTTTCGAGTTTTTACACGCTCCCTTACAAAAGGATTGCGAGACCCAAGCGACCATTACCCTTTCCTTCATTTGAAACGAACGAAACGAAATTCAATGGAGCGGACGCAAAAACAAAACTAAAACAACCACTAACAAATCGAGTACCCGACTCAATGAACCGAGTCGGTAGTATCCCAATTGGTAACAAACATCAATTAAAGTCAGCTGTTTTTTCTCTCTCTCTCGGCAGCAGGTGAAGTTGTTTTCACGGGAAATCTTTGGGTTGATTCCCTGCTGGGTTGAGGCTGACTCAAGTGGTCCAAATAGTTGTTGGTACAGTTCTTATGATGAATAGGACCGGTTTTCGGATGTGAATGCTCGAACAGCGTTCTTTCACTTTCAATTTTACTTGCCTAACCTACTGGTTCTATACAATCAATCAGATCACTGGAAATAAATCTAATGTCGTTGGGCACTCTCACACTGCAAGAGTATTTTTTTTCTCGAATAAATTAACCATACAACTAGGAATATAATACCATCGTGATTTTACGTAGTGTGGCAGTCAGGTTGTTAGCTATTATCGTACGTATACAGGTATGGCGCCTTCTGGGTTGGGCATCTGAAATCTTCGAATAGCGGTCTCCAGTTGCGGGTTTTCGCTCCCACCGGTTCCATCAGATTGTTCCACAGCGCGGTACCGGCATATCTGGCAAGCGAAACGGACAGAGTAAGTAGTAAGAAGGCGAACGAAACAATGGGAAAATGTGTTTGGGTCAATTTCCATTCAAGCTAATGATCCGGAACTAGAATACGGCCATTACTTACGCGTTTCCTTTCTGGCTCATATGGAAACAATCGTAGGCTAGGAGTGAATAATCCACCTCGCGTCCGTTCATGTTCAGCTGAAAATATTGGATGGAGCAAATTAGTTTGATTGGTTAACCAATAGCGTCTGGTAATTTTGACAATTTTTCAATTTAATCTGAATGAAGTGAGGAATGTCGGGTATAATCATTCTTGAGTTAAATAACCCCTGTGAAGACTACATGTATATTCAACAAGACGAATCCAAGAATTTTATTATTAATACGATATTGTCAGATTGGCCGTAGCTCTGTTTCCCTTTTTTCAAACATATTAATGTGTTACCTAATGACAAGCAACGGTTCAAGTGAAGGCGTTTTGGGGATGAGCAAAACCTATGATGCGCAGTGATGATGCAAAGCTAATTGCTTTCGATCGTTCGCACAGATGCAATTTACGAAAAAGAAGGATATTTGTTCATCTGGCCGCTCATGTATTTAGAGAATCGATGAAGAAAATTAATGTTAGATTCCACCTTGTTCGGGCTCTAATGGTTAGCCAAGTTGTTTAGATCCAAACGGGTACGATAAGTTTTCCGAAACAAAACAGAAATTATAGGAGGTTGTGTCCAAGATACGACTGCCTTGTTGACGTAGAACCACGCTGTTATTTTATATAAGTCGCTTGTTTATACCTTCGGTTATTATTCTATAATGCTGTGAAATTTTAGAAACAACTGCTTAGTAGAATAATCTCGGAAATGTTTTTTTCATTGTAGAATCAGTTGACGATAATTGATTGATGATTCATTCTTGCCCTCGCAAAACAATAAACTAGCTGATCGTATGTCGGAATTTATTTCATGTCAATGCATTGAAAATTTACCTCGAACGCTATTCCGGTGGCCTTTTTCGCAATTGACATAGACTCGGCTACAGTCGATTATATACATGCTACACCAGCACCATTATTCCACATCTCATCTTTACATCAATATATCTTTGGCACCACATGGAAACAACAACAATGACAACACTTGCAAGTATCAAATATCATGCTACATGTTATTTGCAATTGCCTCAAAGGAATCGCACCTCTAGGCATCGTTCGTACAACGTAAATCAAGCGCCAAATTAGGGTTCGCCATAGCATGCATACAGAGCCATACATTGGTGGCTTGAAACTACTAGGAATATAAAAACTTCTCATCATTTTGCGATATTCTCAAAAGAAACGCTTCTGCTAAAATTACTGGCCTCGAAAAAAAGTTGCATTACTTTCTCGTGCTCGGGAGAAGCGTAGCTGTCACCCTTAGTGGAGGAAGTTTTGCTACTGGCAAGCGAAACCTAGTCACATATAAAATTCCAGAACGACATTTACTTTCTTGGTGGCTGAACAAGCGAAATAAACTCTTTTTGTTAATGTCAACAACCTCGATAACAGTAGCAATATCAGTGCAAATGCAATCCTAGTTAAAGCCAGTTTTGTGACTAGCACGCGAACCTAAATAACTTATAACATTCCAGTAAGACATTCAAGATCCTTGGTATTCCCAAAATAATTTTTTGGCGCATAACCTTACCGCCTGCTTCGCCATAACGTCAGTTTAATGCATTGATGCATTCTCAAAGGCACCAACGAAGCCCTTATGATGACGGAAAACAATGTTAACTGCTTGGAAAAAGATTGAATTATGCCACACAGCTTGTACTCTGCTGTAACACCCATCGATGCGAATTCGTTGATGAGTTTGTCAAGAGCGACCGCCTTCACCACCAGCGGGGGGGCTGGATTTTGGTTGGTGCCTGGGTAACGGCGTTTACATTTTCGACTGACGCGCCGAAATCGCCTACTTCGCTGATGTCCGATGCGGTGTCACACTCGCGAAGGCTCGGTTCAGTGCAAGCGCTTTTCACTGCACCAACATCGCGTGCATCATTAGATGACGCTTGCCTCGAAATTTTATTATCCCTGGCAATGCGTTCATTTTTTGCAAGGCTTGAGCCTGCCTTCCTCATCTTCTTGCTCATCAAACACTACGCGAAGCGTCCAATTTATGACGCGGAAAGAAAAACACACGATACGAATAACGCGAAAAACAAACATAAAAACAGGAAGTGGGTTATATCTATAGTATAACCGCAATGGTGACGTAGGACTATCGTTGATTTAGTGATAATTTGTTTGAAGTTGAATCTGAATCCATTCTGAATGAAAGAATAAATGAATAGTTGGGGGACTTCGAAAACGAGAGCGTTACGTTGGAGGTACAAGGTTTTATGCATCCAATATTGGATATGAAAATATCCTACTGATGGGGAAGAATAATCTTCAGAAGCTTTCCTGCTAATTGCACTTGATTGAAAAATCACAAAACCAAATGTATTTAGTCGCAGTGTTATATGGTTAGAAAACATTTAAATAAACTCTTTCGCATGAATGTATTTTTCAATTCCCATGGGAACTGGCAGATTATTTTTCAGCAACAATAATATTCTTCCGGAATCTTCTCGATGCTGGATGGCATTTAAACGAAAGAAGTTCCGTACGTATATGTGTGTGTGTGTGTGTGTGTGTGTGTGTGTATGTGTGTGGCCAGGTAATGAATCTCTTGATCCCTCACCATTTAGCTCGTCCAGCTCGTTCAACTCGTTCAGTAACGATGTTGTCTTGTCGATGTCCTCACGAAAAATGAATGCGTTTCACCACCAGAATATCGCTTATGTATACTTTTTGTGCGTGATTGAATCGAGAGAAGGTGTGGTTTACGATGGCAATTTGGAAGGCAAACTAGAGGGGAATGAACTCTCTGAGTTTGAAACTTTCGGCGACTGAGCAATAATCAATTGAGAATTATATAATTTTCGCGATGCGAAACATTTTCCGTTGAGCACGCATACAATATTGGATACGAAAATTTTCTACTGATGGGGAAGAATAATTTCAGAAGCTTTCCTGTTAATTGCCATTGATTGAAAAATCACAAAACCAAATGTATTTGGTTGCAGTGTCATATGGATAGAAAACATTAGAATAAACTCTTTCGCATCAATGTATTTTTCAATTCCCAGGGGAACTGGCAGATTATTTTTCAGCAACGATTAGATTTTTCCCGATTTTCCTCGATACTCGAAGCACACCAGTGGTTAATGTCACTCGATAACCACCTGTTAATGGCACTTAATTGAAAAATATTTGGTCGCAGTGTTACATGGATAAAAAACATTAAAATTAACTCTTTCGCATGAATGTATTTTTCAGTACCCAGGGGAACTGGCAGATTATTTTGCTGAATGGCATCCAAACGAAGAGTTCCGCGCGTGTATGTGTGTGTGGCGGCTGCTCCGATCTCTTCCCAGGGAACCATTTGCGGCGTCACTCTCCTCCTGATGGATTCCCTTCTGGCCTAATGTGCACAAACAGGCTCTTGGTGACACCGTTCATTCGCGCTTTCATGATAAACGAAGAGCTTCACCACAAACATCGACAACATGCTCCAATCGCTGTTCAATTAGAACTGAGTGGATTTCCGAGTGGCGCTCGCTTATATACCGATTGGTGTATTCAATAGCCTGTTTTGAAATCAATTTTAAGACTATTGAAACAAGTTTTTGGATCAAAAAGTAACAAGTATATAACGCGTAGACATTTTATCTTTCGAATGAAGTGTTCATCATACCATTTCGTTCAGTTGTTTAGGAGCTATTAATGCTCAAAATCTCCGGCGTAACGCTTTCGTTTTCGAAACTTTGATTTTACACCCCGGTATAGAAATGAAAGACGTAGTGCTACGTCAAAACCAAACGACGATATCCAAGTTGGATAACCACTGGTGGGGCCCAATCTTAGATCGAAGCGCAGCGAAAGCAAAGTGAACTGGATTGCTCAACAGTCCGATGCCGAATGAAAGTTTGCCTCAGCGAGATCCACTGTTTATACTCTAGGCAAGTATTCCCCTTTATTCTTCTACTTTTTCTTTGTTCACGGAGACTTCAAATCCTACGATTTCCCCTTCGTTGGTCGTCGATAAGTTGCTCGTTATAGACAGCTCTGTTCGGGAAAGCACACAAATGGACATAACAAATGGAAACGCTTAATGTTTTCATGAATTTTAACCATTTACAAACGAGGGGATTCTAATGTATAGCATATTAAACAAATCTTAGAGAATTTATGATTCGTTTAGTATGTATATCGCCAAAATCCGTCCGCGGCAAAAATAGTTATTAACGTTAACTTTATTTCATAAAAACGTGACCTGTTTTCTGATTTGATTAGTTCTACGTCAATAAAACATCTACCACAAGGCATAAAAGCTACAGTCATATATAGCGAAATATTCTCATGAACTTTTTCAATTTTTGTTTGTGGTATGCATCGTAATCAATAAATTCACTACACTTTTAGCGTTTCTTTACATTTATATGTGTGGATACCAATTCAGAGAACGTATCACGTGTCAATGTTAAATAGTTCTATTACGAAAGGATGAATACAAATATAGGTCGGACTCGATTATCCGGAGACTCGATTATCCGGGATTCGATTATCCGGAGTATTTTATTTTTGACCTTCGGAAGTTTTGAATAATTTGTATAATAGGGTAAATGATCTTGGTTTGTCCAATTTGGGGTGTTTTTACGCAACTAGTAAATGCAAATCGATTTTTCTTCATGAAAATCACACATAATCGATACGAGTTTGGGTTTGTTGAAAAGCCCCAAGTCTCTAGTTGCTAATACTACCATAAGGTGTTGAAATTATTCAAATTTTTATGTTTTTTAAAGATTTTCCTTAAAGAAGAATTATGAGCATGGTTTGACCACCTCTGATCATGGTTTGTCCGGTTTTAGAAATCTCCATTTTTGAATGAAAACACTCGAATTCACAATTAGATGTTGCATTTATCATTGCTTGAGTTTACTGTCATCATATTGATTCATTCATAATTTAGGCTTTCTTCAGAATATTGCCTTTTCTTGGGCATTTTAGAAGTGTTCACCTCAACACAATCAACACAGAAAAACCATACTTCTGCTATGCGCGAAGCACACCATAAACAAACATAAAAAAACTGCAGCGCGCCAAGCGGTTGCCATAGTAATCATGTGGACAAAACAACATTATTGAATTGGACAACTCATGATCAGAATTGAGTTCATCAAAATGCGTTAATTTAATGGTTTAGCTATGTAAATCCGATACAAAGCAAGTGAGCAAGCATGATGTTTACAATATTTATAAGTGTTGTAATCCAGAAAAGGTCTGAATACGTGCCAAATAATCATCTGGTGATCGATTAAAAGTTAGCTCGAATGAGGGGCGCATTGACACAAATAGAGGGTGTATTTTATAATCCTTTAAAACATGTGATTTCGTAAAAATATACTATCAAACTACTATAAATCATGTAAAAGGCAATTTCATTTATATGTTTCGAAACATTCGAAGGCCTTATTTGACACAGGAGCGCTGAATTAGAGCATTCAAAAAAGTGGGTAAACCATGATCATATTTTCGACTGGACAAACCAAGATCATTTACCCTAATTCTATATTGAATAGCTAATATGGGTATCAAAAGAAAGGGCTTGATTAATAAAATGCAGTTGTTTATGAAAAATGCAAATCCAAGTGGCGGCCACTACAAAATGGTGGATTATATATTTTCTCAGAACGCCATCAATATGGGTATCAAACGAAAGGGCTTGACTAGTAGAACACAGTTATTCATGAAAAATGCAAATCCAAGATGGCGGCCACTGCAAAATGGCGGATTGCATATTTTCTCAGAACTCCATCAATATGGGTATCAAATGAAAGGGCTTGACTAGTAGAACATAGTTATTTATGAAAAATGCAAATCCAAAATGGCCGCCACCGCAAGATGGCGCCATATACATTTTTTACAACCCCATCAATATGGGTATGAAATGACTAGTAGAATACAGTTATTTATGAAAAATGCAAATTAAAGATGGCGGCCACTACACAATGGCGGATTACCTATTTTCTCAGAACCCCATCAATATGGGTATCAAATGAAAAGGCTTGCCTAGTAGAACACAGTTATTTATGAAAAATGCCCAAAAATGTATCAAAAGAGAGTTCTCGATTAGTAGAACATAGCAGATAATGAAAAATCAAGTCCCCAAAGAACTAATTACTTTTTGAATGGTTTCATTCAGCTTGACCTGTTTCTATGTATGTTTGAATGTTTGTTGGGTTGCCCACATTAATTGAAATTTGACCCCATTCCTGATCACTGGTTGATCTGAAATTTGGAACATAGCTTTAATTCTACTGTCATTATAAAACTGCGTATTTCATGATCTTGAAAAATTCAATTTGATCGCCGCAAAAAAATGGCTGAATGGCTTGATTTGGAGAATACACTACACTACGAACAACATAAATTCGAAAAGGTCGCCGCCACAAAATGGTCGACTATGTATTTTTTGCAATCCCCTCAATATTGGTATCAAATGAAATGATTTGACTAATAGAATGCAGTACAGGTCGGACTCGATGATATACAGACTCGATTATATGTGTTTCGATTATATACAATTTTGGACTCGATTATATTCAGTTTGGAAAAAAATATTTTTTTTATATTTCAAATATGACTTATTTCATGAAGAAATGTAACCTTTCAACGTTAAGATGAAGTTTAAGTGGCTGTTACATGTACAGTGAGGTAAAAATCGTGATGTTTATAGATTTCGCTTCCAATTTCACCAGGAATTGTTTATATCGATATTGCAGCCAAATTAAGAAAGATAGAAGTTGTGCGTTAAAGGACAAATTGTGGAGCGGTTAAAGAACTTCATTTTAATTGATAGAAACAATCTAGTTTAATATAAATTTTTAGGATAAAATTAATAATAACACATTAAAAATTAAAAACTTTTAAGTGTTTCACTTCCAAAATGTTATTAAAATTCACTAATTTAGTTGTTCCACTACTATATCTTGTACCAAATTTTCTCATCTTTCAAATGAAAGCATCAGGATCGTCTTCCGTAGCGTATTTATTTTTTATTGTAGAGCCAGAAAAAAAAAGTTCTGCAACTCTGTCATTGTTGAAATTCGAACATATGCGTAGGAGGATTTTTTTCATCAAATATGATCGTCTATCACCTCCTGAGAGAATCTGGATAAATTATTTTTTTCATGTGAGAAAGGTGTTTTCTGACTTTAAGGGGATGAATCAAAAATCAAATTCCTCTTTTATTTTCAAAAAACGAAAAATACATACAAATGAAGAAAAAAATTGTTTTGACTCGATTATCCGGAGAATTCGATTATCCGGAGTGAATAAAAATCTATACTCCGGATAATCGAGTCCGACCTGTATTTGTTTTATTATTTATACATCACAGGGTTTTGTATGTTTATTGTAAGATCATGATTTCAATGTTATTTCTTATAATATCCCATTGATCGAATCCTTCTCGGACATAGCCCGCCATTTTTTGCACTGGGTGTGTTTTACTTATTTGGCAGCCGAATTCTATTTTCATTTAAACTCCTTCTTGTCGCTTGCAATTTGACCTTTCTTCTTTATTCTCAATCGACCAGTATCAATCAGCCTCAGCTCCGGGGTATTGATCACTTGGAAACCACAGTGGAGCTGTTCCACCGCAAATGACGTTTTTTTCATATATTAAATTTTGGTTTTTTTTTTATTTAACTTAAATTTTACAGACGCATTCTTTGTAACCAAAAAGGACAATGCATCATCGGTTTCCCATTTTGACTTTAGCTTAACTTTTGAGAAGGGCCTATATAAAAATTGCTTGAAAATTTTCAAAAAATATAGGTAACTCAGAAACGGGTGGTCCGATTGATATGGTGTCTTACTCAATGTTTTAGGTTATATGGGAAATATGGGCTATATGGGAAAATGTACGCCATTGTTTTTTCTACTTTATTTCGAAAATAACATCTTATCCTCAAATTTTTCAAAAAGGGTGTTTTTGATTTTTTTTTATATATAAATCAAATATTGCAGAGGACTACTAATGAAGTTTATTGCACAGTGCACCAAAATGGAGAATTAAGTACAAAAAAGTTATAATTTAAAAAAAAAGGTATAAAAAAGGATTTTAAAAAATTTTTGATATGTTTTTTTAAAATTATTTCCAGACTCGATTTTATGGATGTACGCATAATATGCAGTCAAAAAGGTGCCAGCAAAATTTTGCTCAATGCTACCGTTTCTGAGAAACAGTGATTCCAAAATAAAATTTATCCAAACATTCTCAGCTTTTGATCATTTTCGAATGTTTTTCGAGTCGTTTCAACCTAAAAATAAATTTTCCTAAACGAGTACATACTTTTCGACTGCAATGTTTGAATTGATTAAGTGATGTTGCGACGCATAACTAATATTACTTATAACAAAGTGGATCAATATGAAAAAAATGGTGGACAGAAAAATTATGTGCGTTCCGTTCGATTTCCTGCTGCGCTGAATCTCACGTTTTGATTGATCTAATTTTCGTTCCCTTAATTTCGACGTCTACAAAAAGCAAGTGTGAGAAATACGAATATTTAAGGGAACGAAACTCGATTTTCGGACATCAAACTAATTAAATGTGTGGTCAGTCTCAAATCTTACTGTACTATATCCCTTTTATTAATCCATTTTTCTTATATATGTGAGAAGTTGGGTCCGGTCTCTTGAAGGGAGACCTACTAGAAGAAGCAGCCGTTAACTGTCATAATATAGAGAAGCCCTGTGGTTCGGACACGCAGATCTAAAAGATGTCCTCATCTTAACAGTTTTATGCAAACTATAATTCATAAAAAAAAAACTATTACTACCATTCACTGCTCATTTGGCTGCTCCTCATCTTCCTCGGCATCTTCACCGATTTCGTCAAGGTCAACGCACCAGCGTTTCATTCGGTCGTCTGAATATACTGTACGGAACATTCGTCCAGCGTGGTCGCTTCCTGGAACGTCTCCGATTTTGGTAGCGATCATTCTCCAACACCTTTGTTACAATAAATAGCCCGGATCTCTAGCTTTCTGCTTCCACCGGGTATAAAACGATCCTCCTTCGCTAAAACCAGATCATCAACCTTGAACTCTGCGGCCTTCCCCCTCTTGTCGAAATATTGCTTCTGTTCTCTCTGCTTCTGCAGGATAGCGGCTTCTCCCATGTTCCGGAACGTCGCTGGATTGTGCTCAACATTTTCTCCTACATCGTGCAAAGCAACAACTAGCTCATTGAATGTATAATCCCGAGGATTGTATGCCAACACCAGCGATGTTGGTGTTACCCTCGTCGTCGAATGCACTTGACACTATCATCCCATTTTCTTTCATCGGCGCAGCGCCGTTAGGATGGTTTTGTTACTGCATTCCACCTGGCCGTTACCACGGGGTGTTCCAACAGCAACCTTTAGATGCTCCAACCCATTATCAATACGATACTTCTGGAATGCCTTAGCCGTGAATGCCGTTCCTCTATCTGTGATCACACGAGCAGCCAAACCAAAAATGCTCACAATCTCCTCCATCATATTCAAAACTAGTCCTGTTTGCGTCGATTTATCAGTACAAACTTCGTGAATCCACAAACACACACCAACAGGTGGTCATTTCCCTTCGACGAACGAAGAAACGGACCCAAATGGTCCAGATGCACCGTATGGAACGGTATTGGCGTCTTGGGAATGGGATGTAGGAAACCTTCTTCGCGTCCAACCTTTCCTTTATGGAATGCGCACTTCGGACAAGCCGCAATGTATGCCCTAATATATTTCCTCATCTTGGTAAACCAGAACTGCTTCTTCAGCATTTGTAGCACTTTTTCTTCGCCAAAGTGGCCTCGATCGTCCTGGAAGCTTTTCACTACTCTCCAACGGATCCTAGACGGAACCACCCAACACTTTACACCATCCACTAATCGATAAAGCCGATGGTTTCCAGAACCTAGCACTGTTGCGTTTGGCGGTCTTCGTCCGTCAGGGGATCTCAGCACAGCTTGTCAATAGTCTCGGTTAATTTTGAATCTTATCGCCGCAGCGAAACGAGGAAGTTTCTAATCTCAATCGCCAGCATATTCTCCACAACCGTTTCTATTTCCTGAGGTTTTTTAACTGAGTTTCTGCTGAGGGCATCAGCATGCTTCATGCAGCTACCACTTCGATGTTCCAGCCGGAAATCATATTCATGTAGCTTCAGGAAATATCTCGCCACTCGGTGATCCATCTCTCGCTTTCGATAAGCATCACGAACAGCAGAACAATCTGTGCGGATGACAAAAAATCGTCCAAGCAGATACATACGAGATCGTTCCACACTTGCCACGATCGCCAGCATTTCCAGCTTCCAGTAGCTATGGTATTTCGCATCAGTTCCACTAGTTTCCCGACTGAAGAATCCTATCGGATTGAAACCTCCGTCTGTCTTCATAAGCAATATTCCAGCTAGTCCACCGCTCGACGCATCGGTATGAAGCTCCAAATCCGCCGAGGGGTCGTACAATACCAACAGTGGTCGAGTAGTTAGAACATCCTTTATCTACTCGAAAGCCTGAGATTGATGCACGTCCCAGCTGAACACAACATCTTTCTTCAGCAGTTAATATAGCGGGGATGCTATCAGACTGAAATTTTTTAACGAACCAGCGGAAAAATCCCGCTAAACCCATGAATTGCCGTACTTCATGAACCGTCTTAGGTGTGGGAAATTTTTCCACCGCCAGCGTTTTCGCTTCACCTGGTTTGACTCCTTCACCAGTGACCTCAAGTCCCAGGAACTCTACCTTCCGCATAAAGAAGCGACTTTTCATTGATTTGATCGTGAATCCCTCTGCTCGAATCACGTCTAGCAGAACCACAAATTTATCGAACTCTTCTTTCCCGGCCACGACGAGGTCATGGCGATTCTGTTTCCTGAATGATCCTCGCCTCCAGTAGCTCATTCGTAATCTTTGTAAGCGCTGGTTTCTTAGCGTATTCCATTCTCCTGGGTCCTACGAACACTGGCTCGTTATCCTCCAATAAGATCGTCTTTTCAGTGGACTTTGCTCTTCCCATCTTCTTCAAATCCAAATCGAAACAATCATGATAATCTCGTACCACTTCCAGAAGATTCTGCGTAATCTCCGTGCTCTCTTCACTATTTATCAGCTCTCGATTAATGTTACGGCCTTCTGACCATTCTATTTTGTAGATGTTGGCTACTTCATGTTCCTCTTCGAGTGAACTCATCGCATCAGTCGAATCTTCAACATCCCACTCGAAACATACTTTGTCCTTTTGCTTCGCCATCACGAGATCGTCACGTTCGATTATGTCCTTTCCGATATTTATCGGAATATCTTAAGCCCACTCCGGTACTACGGCCAACGAAATTTCAAGCTCCAATCCGTCAACGCGTTTGCCGAGACCATCTCCGTGACGTTTACTTTTTCGCTCTTGCCGAAGCCCTGCAGCATAAAGTGACAAGAAGAAATTTTGCCCACCTTGTGCTTGAACTTCTCCCAAATCGTTGATCGATCGGCGCCCGAATCAACGCGAGCTTTATAATTTTCACCTGCCAGTTTCACCGTTTCCCTGAACAAGCTTTTCTTGTCCACCACTCTCATCAAGCTCGTGCCACTGGCTCCTCTAGCTTCTTTTTTCGCTTCCACTTGTGAAACTAAGTTAACTTTACAGTCTCGTTTCACGTGTCCTTCTTTTGAACACCTAAAGCATTTCACCTTGGGAAACTTTCTTACCACGTGTCCTGGTTCATGACACTGATAACAGCTCAATTCTCCATCAGCACTCCTGATCTTCTTACCACCATTCCACGTTGCACCCGTTGCACCCGTTGCACGTTGCATTCCTCCACTGCTGCGACTGTGTGATGGGGTTATAGCTTCCACATTATCAACCCAAGGTAATTGACCTAGGAGTCCTTGTACAGTTTCGGTTCTGTATACAGCTAGCCCCGATTTCTACAGAAACGATTTCAGTCCACTCATGATTTTTTTTTTTTATCCAAAATATGTATTTTTATTAAGGCTCATATGGCGTCAGCCGAACGGGGCCGGGAGTTCAATATTTTGACAATGTTTGCTTACAACTATGTTAGTTATATGTAACCGATTACTCGCGGTTGGCTCGAGGTTAGTATTACAAGTGTTCTCATAATTGGGATGTTGCAGTCTTCAGTGCTCTGTACCTGTGCCCGACATGGGATACTTCCTATTGGGATGCAGCTGACCGTTAATCAGCAACGCCCCCCCTAGTCTGTACCCCATATCTAGCGTGGTGCGTCTTTCTCGACTCGAGGAATCGAGGATAGAATGATC
Source organism: Toxorhynchites rutilus septentrionalis (assembly GCF_029784135.1). Taxonomy (NCBI): domain Eukaryota; kingdom Metazoa; phylum Arthropoda; class Insecta; order Diptera; family Culicidae; genus Toxorhynchites; species Toxorhynchites rutilus. The sequence goes on along the minus strand of NC_073745.1, from coordinate 94,016,512 downwards.
ACTAACCGGCGCAATCATCAGCTCTTGGAGAGTTGTCATGAGCGGTACAACCTTTGGCTCTTGTTGAATCATCAGTGGACTGCACAACCTTCGGCCCGTGTATCTGTAAAGAGTGTGTGTATGTATTGCCGCGACTAAGTAAAAGTTTATAGATCGGATAGGAGGGATATGAAATAGGGACACAACGAAGGAAACATCATTAAACGTTGACATCGGCGTTTCTGAGGAACAGGTATAGATGGAGCAGAAGATCAGGATCACGGCTACCTAAGATATCCCGAACGGGGATATCCGATTGTCTGCCTTGTGCCCTCAATGCTCTGGAGAGTTGAGAGCGGGCAGCATGGAACCGGATACACGACCAGACAACATGCTCGATGTCGTGGTAGCCATCGCCACAATCACATAGATTACTTGATGTGAGCCCAATGCGATAAAGATGCGCGTTTAGGATGTAGTGATTAGACATAAGCCGAGATATCACGCGAATGAAATCACGACCTACATTCAATCCCTTGAACCATGCACTCGTCGAGACCTTAGGGATAATCGTGTGTAACCAACGACCGAACTCATCTTCACTCCACATGCGCTGCCAACTTACGAGTGTGTGTTGACGAGGAATGTGGAAAAATTCATTATAAGCAATTTGCCTTTCAAAAAGTTTGCCTTCTTAAGCGCCCACCTTAGCTAGCGAGTCCGCTTTCTCATTCCCCGGTATCGAGCAATGAGAGGGAACCCATGCTAAGGTAATCTTGAATAATTTTTCGACCAAAACACTCAATAGATGTCTTATTTTTGTTAGGAAATAAGATGAGCGTTTATCAACTTTCATTGAGCGGATTGCCTCTATTGACCTGAGACTGTCTGAAAAAATAAAATAATAGTCGATGGGCAATGTTTCAATGATCCCTAATGCGTAGTATATCGCACCCAGTTCAGCGACATACACGGAACAAGGATCTTTGAGTTTGAAAGAGGCACTGGAATTTTCATTGAAAATGCCGAAGCCAGTGCACCCATTTATGTGTGAACCGTCAGTAAAGAACATTTTATCATATCTAACTTTCCCATATTCTGCTGAAAATATCGGTGGAATAGAATCGGAGCGTAGATGATCTGGGATTCCATGGATTTTTTGTCGCAGGACAGATCAAAAATGACAGAAGAATTGCAAAAGTATGGGAAGCAAACTTGGTTGGAGATGCCTGGTGAAGGGTGCACGTCGTGGGTAAGGTACTCATGGTATAAAGACATAAAACTTGACTGAGGAGTCAGTGGAGTAGATTTTCGAAGTTATCGATCACCAATGGATTCATGATCTTGCAACGGATGAGAAATCTGTAGGATAATTCTGTGAACCGAAGAGTAAGTGGGGTTACTCCTGCCAAGACTTCGAGACTCATCGTTAACCTGTATCTCATCCACTCCATGTATGTCACAGTTACATCCTCCGTGAAACCGCCTTTGCGACCCATGGCAGCCATCTCGTACACATACTCTTCGACCGCTTCACTGGGTTTCCACTCCCTCGCTGACACCAAATTGTGGTAATAAACCGGGTTCTTTCTTCTTGGTCGGAAGACCTTTTACTATTTCCGTTTTAAACTTTCCCAATCTCGGGTTGCTTCTTGATATCCCTCCAGCCTTAGTTTTGCACAGCCACCCAAGTTCAATCACGCGCAGTGTTACCTCAACTCATTCGACCAATTATAACTATCGCCCGTTTGGCAATCGATTTCACTCACATTTCCGCGGAACTAGGATCGAAAACAGTCACATTTTCTTGAAGTTCACGGATGTCCGGCATTCTTGGCGTATTTCGTTAGCTGATGACCGTGACAACCTTTCACCTGTCTGCGTTTGTGGCAATGCATCCAGCTCTTGTTTGAGAGTGGCCATCTGAGCTTTCAAATCTGCCTCCATTGTGTTCGGTATTTTTCTGATGTAATTATTTTCATTTTTTCAGAAATCCGTTATTTGAACACTTTTGAAACTCCAAATGGTGGCCATGAATCAAAACTTTGAGTGCTTTGAGGCATCCCTGAATCATGTTCAATTGAGCCTAAAGCTTTGCACAGGTCAGTTTTTTTGGACCAATAAACAAAATGTACTCAATCGGTTCTTTAAATTCGACATTTATATTTTTTTTGCATACCTTCATTGCCTCTCAGGCCTCTCAGTCCCAAAAGGTCGATTTTCGGTCAAACTTTTTTTTTCGAGATGACATCAGATCTCGAAGTTTCATGAATGTTCAAGTCATTTTGCATCGAAAACAAATTGTGATGTATCCAAATTGTATTCCGTTGTTACTCTAGGGGCTCCTATGTACAATTCAAGGAACACAAATTGGACCAATATAAATGTTGGAATTAGCGCGTTCAGATAATGCTTAACATATTACAATTATTCATTTTTTTTATCTCGAGAAAAATATAATTTTATTTTTTGTGAAAGATACGTAGAAACATTTCCAATCAATTGATGCAAACATTTTGCGATCTATTGGGAAATGGTCTAGTTATAAGAATTGGAAATCTTTCATTGCTTCCTACATGTTAATGTTTAGATTTTAATGTAATGAACGTAATGAACAAGTGATATAAAAATGTAAAAGTGTAATAACTGCACCAATTTTTCAGCAATCAGTTCCTTTGAACCAACATTGAAATGAATCACAAAACATTTGTAGATGCTGTAAATCTTCCAAACTCACCGAAATATTGGTCGTCCACGGTTGGTAAACCACAGCGAACTCATCCAACCGGCGGAATTCGTCCAACTGTGCCACTTCTGCTTCCACTGCCACCATCCTCGCCTGTATGGCATGCCACCTGCCGAAAATTGAAATACCCCAACTCAGATGAACTCATAGCGATGCATCCACGTGCCTCACTCACCTCGCTCTCGATGTATCACTCTGGTTGAACATCTTCCCGATCCAGCAGGAACATTCCCCATGATGTAGCGCTTTGCAGATAGCGGATTTTCCCTTCAGCGACACGACGGTCTCCACCGATGGCACCGACACCAAGTTCACAAAAGTTCTAGGCATGTTATCCCTCAGGTATCGCAAGGCGCTAATCAGCCGCAGCCGATGCTTGACGGGTAAATCCTCCGGTTTTTGCATGGTGCAAACAAACGAGCAGATATCGTTTCCCCCGATAGTGATGGTAACTAGTTTCCAGTCTTGTTTGAAATTCACCCGCCGGTCGGAGCGGATTCTCTTGACCAGCGAACGGGCCATAAACGGCATGTCGTACGAAACTGCGCCGACCTCGGCCATGTTGAACTGAGTGTCCCGATGGAACGCGTACGAATCTCCGAGGGAATATCCGACGAGCTGGAAAGACACGAATTATATGCCTGGGTGGTTCAAAAGTTCGCCGACTCTGCCTTTTTTTTCGCGACCTCTTCCGGCCTCAATCGTCAAGCGAGCCCATTACATAAAACAAAATTTTATTGATGTTTAACTTCACGCCCCGTTAGAAATACAGCAACGAGTTTGAAATAGGCACGGCGCAGACTAAGCATTATTCAATCATAATTACGTTAACCGTGTGCGAAGAATACCAAGCCAATGTGTGATTTATTGTTTAGTTTTATTTCATAGGCCAGACGGCAAGTGCGAAGCATTAACGCCCACGAGTAACAGTAATTAAATAGTGGAAGAATACGTCGCTATCATTTGGGTACGTTCAACGCTTAAATGGGTCGATTTCGCTTGCCGAACTTTGTTTACGATCCAAATCGGCACCAATATGTTGTGGCAATGTTTGGTCAGTTAACTTAGAGTTGAACAGACTTTTGTTATAGTTATCGGCGTCATTGGGATGGCTCACCTTCGGATTGAATTCCTTCAAAATATTTGGTAGTGTTGTCACGTTCCGCCAGTTCCACTGGCCCCCTATGCTCCACGATAAGCCTCGGTTTTCCATGCTGAGATCAACCACCCTCGTGGCGGCTGCACCGCTTGCAGCTGTCAGCGAATCGCCCATTGCGGCTATCACGTATATGTCACCTATAAACAGGGAAAAAATGAAAGCAACATATTATTTTAAAGATTCTTCAGGATTTGTTAAGGCTGCTGTAAGAAGTAAAATAATTGTGTTTTCGTCGGGCAAAGTAAACTAAAACCCGTTATTATCATGTGAAGCAAATTTCCGAATCTCAGTTATACCGTAGTTTTAGGCCGGAAAATGAAAATTATAATCTCTTAAAACGATTCTCGAACTCGAAAGAAGATCTGTAAAAGTAGCTTTAAGCATTTTTTTTTTTAAATGTGCGAGTATATGAAAAATATAACAGATGAACTAGTTTTATTCCGAACGTGCCATGTGCATAGTTAGAAACCATAAGATTGTCTTATCAAAATATTGAATCTAATCAAAATATATGAAAGATGTATTTCAATCCTAAATTCAATCCAATTAATTCAAGAGATACAAAAGCAATCATCGGCATTGATACAAGTATCTACGTATAACATGGTAGTTTATAACAGCCATACTCAACAGCCCGCTACCAATTTGTATGCGTAACAATGACGAAAACTGGGGGGGGGGGGGGTCTTTGTAGCCACATTGGTTCAAAACTCAGAGCCTTTAATTGACCATCTTTGTGTTGTTACAGAATAAATACGTCCACGCAACAATCATCAGCGATGGAGATCGATCCACGGTCGAAATAGGATCGATCATCGATAAAACTTCTCTGCTCTGCAAAAAACATCGGGCTATTGTTCTTTTGATAACACATCAATGATCATATGAACCGCTGTCCGGTGGTCTAACTGAACAATGGAAAAACAGAAGGAATACTCTTACACCTAAATTGGCAACTGTGTAATGTGCTATTTATAGATACGACAAAACATGTGACATGTAACAGATTAAAATCCGACTCTCTTGCAGCTAGAATGCTAATGAGCCTAAATAAATAAACAAAAACGGATAAAAATGATGAAAATTTAAGAAATCGTCTAAATGCGATGAGAATATTGAAGTTTGACACATTACACATTGTCGAAGGCTCAGGAGAACGGACAATTCCAGGTATCAGGATCTCAGCGGACGCAACGGTGACACAGGTAAGTTTTTCTTCCTTTTCTTTTCAGGTGGTTTGGCGCGTATTCCCAGGTAAGCTCAATTTTAATTTCTTATTTAATTTATCTAAGTTGCTACACTACGATCTAATTAACACCAATAATATTTAATATAAACGATGAGAGAAACACGCTCTAATTTTTGTACCAGTTGGACTTTATATGGATGTAGGTGCAAGTCCAAATGCAAAATTCGCCACAATGATGTGTTTGACAAGCCCAATTGCTGAGCACGCCGTGGAATCGAAACATTCGGGTCATCCTCCACACTGGAAGCAACAGCAGCAATATTTTCGGCCGAAAGCACATTACGATGATGCACAGGTTTCACAATATCCGCTACGGATCCAGTTTGTTCGAATTTACGCACTACACTAGCGATTGTGTGCTATGTAGGCCGTCCATGACGACCAAAATCCGTCCGTTATGCTCGAAAAACATTTGCCGGTTTTTCATCATTTTTATAGTATAATTTAACAAAATTAACACGTTGTGCGATGCTAAAACGATCCATATTGTAAAACGGCAGACATTCAACTAACGATATGACGCTTTGGTTGACAGCTATGTCAAACGGTTGTCAGCGCAGGGCTGTATACTTTCGGAAGCCCGAAATGGAAAACCCTGTATATAATTACATGACCAGAAGAACCTCGATCAGCATATTCCTAATATCGAACGATCGTGGTCAGCCAATAGCCAGGAAACGACTCCAGCCGCATCAGGACATTTATACAATAAAAACAACAGTGCAACCTTCACTCGTGTTTCTCCTATCCTATGTCAGTGCCGCGCGTCGTTCGTCGTTATTAATAAGTGAATCAAGTATAAGTGAATAAAATAAGTGTTAGAATTGAATTATATCTTTTTTCAAAACTCCGAACACGCCGCCCCGGATAAGATTATATTTAAGAAGATCAGTATCTCAATTTCAGTACATGTTAATGCTTAGAATTAGCTTGAATAAAATTGCTTCGCGAAACGTTTGCACTAATCACTCAGTGAATATATTCATTTATCGGCCCTTGTCATTGCTATCAAATAATTGTATCTAGGAGTTTTATTATTAAATTTATTTAATGTTTGTTCTCGACGGCAATAATTTCGTAGTTCTATGCTAACAGTGCGGTCGGCTCTTGGACATCACTCTTCCTTATTTTTTTTTGCGGCCTGCGGCACCATGACTATCAATTCAGCCATTCCATGTCAAACCGATATAGTGGTTTTCAGATTTTCGTGAAAAGTGATAGATTTGTTCTTTATCGCAAACAATCAGATCCGTATTTTTTTTTTGACGTAAAACTACGTCTTTCATTAAGGGTGCCAAATCAGAAAACAGGTCACGCTTTTTTGAAATAAAGTTAACGGTAATAACTATTTTTGCCGCGAACGGTTTTTGGCAATTAACATACCAAACGAATCGGAAATACCCCAAGATTTGTTTGATATACTATATATTACAATCCCATAGTCTGTATGTGGTTTAAATTGATGACAATTGGAAGCATTCCCATTTCCTCATACATTTGTTCTGTCCATTTGTGTGCTTTCCCGAACAGAACTGTCAATATCGAGCAACTTATCGACGAGCAACGAAGTGGAAATCGTAAGATGTAAAGTCTCCGTGAACAAAGGAAAAGAAGAAGAACGAAGGTGAATATTTGCCAAGAGTAAAAACAGTGAATCTCGCTGAGGCAAACTTTCATTCTTCGTGAGGAAATCGTAGCTGGGCGAGCTGGACGGCGAGGGATTGAATGCCTTTCTCAAAGGCAATGGGTTGAAGGAGTAATATGGTGGATAAAGTAAAGTTTTCCAAGAGCCTGTTTGAAGGTTAGAGACGAATGAACTGAAGAAGTTTAAAGTCTCTTTAATTCAACAAACAAGGAAGGAAGGCAAACTTTCAGTTTCGTTCTGTATTCAAAGCAATGAATATCGCTTGTTCTTTCTTATTTTGCATCATCACATGTCTTCGTTTCGGATTGAGCTGCGGACGCGACCAAATTACTCATTAACTGATGTCTCTGGCATTGCAATCATTGCATCAAACTGACGCCATTGCATTAAGGTTCTGAGCTGAGAATTGTGTGGGGAATCATCAAGCTAGGCTATCGCCAGCTCACCAAGAAAATAAATGTTCTGGAATTTGGTTTCGCATGACAGTAGGAAAACTTTCTCCTCTAATTATCGTCAAATGATTCTACAATAAAAAAAACACTTCAGGGCGACCAAACTGGTAGAATGGTTATTTCAAAATTTTCTAGCATTATAAAATAATATCCGCAGTTATAAACGATCGACTTGAATTAAGCTACAGCGTAGATCTACGTCAACAATGCGGTCGTGTCTTGAACAAAACCTCCTATAATTTTTTCGTTGGGGTAGCCATTTCCGTTTTAGTGTGGTGCTCTCCCTTCGCAGAATGGCAACAGGAAATCCGTAGGTGAATCTGCCGCTTCTGCTCGTTTTAGACGACAAAACCGGGGGCACAAAAAATGAGCAGAACGTATACAAATCTACTGACGCACGGAGCAATATAGTCTACTTGCACATGAAGCATAAATCAAACCTTGAAATCATCCGTTGAAGTGAGCGCATATCAAACATATAGATTAGAATCGATATGCAAACTTACATACACGCACATCCAAACAATTAGAAGATCAAATCCAGCTCCAGTTTCAAAACTTTAAAGTTATTTCTGAAGCCGGATCAGCTGCTGGATCGAGAGTAGAATTAAAACCCACGCGAAAGCGAAGTCTAAAGGTGCTCATTAGAGTACCAATGAAAATGGCCATCTCGAATTTTTAAAGGGAACTTGATGAAAAATGTTGATTCCCAACGACAAAGTACCCTATGGAAAATATCAGCTCATTCGGACTTCATTTACTAGTGTCGTACAGCCGTCAAAGTTTGAGTTTTTTTTAAATCGAAAAATCACCCATCGGGGATTTTCGAAACAAAAAATTTGATGCCAAATGTCTTCAAATTGCATGGAACGTCGAGATCTACTGTCATATTGAAAAAAAAATTATATCAAAAATCGACACTCTGGAACATTTTAAGCGTGGCTTAGGGTGTCAATTAAAATCGTCATATCGATTTTTCATACGGGACTCCCTGCGAAATGTAGATTTGCACGATAAAATAACCTACGCAAAATATTCGCTCAATCGGACTTCATTTACTATTGTCGCAGATCTCAAAATTTAAGTTATCTGAAAATCGAGAAATCACCCAAGGGGGAGAGAAGTTTTTTCGCTTTGGAAATTCGAGATGGCCATTTTCATTGGCACTCTAGTGGATACTCATCGAATCATTGCTTGCGCACGGACGGATACAGATTAATCACTTTAGAAACTCTAATCAGCGGCACTGTTTTAGCCTTCTTCGATGCACCAGACGGCAGGTAAGCAATTGTCCCTATCAGTCGATGTTCAGTCAGAGCGAAGCAAGTCGCAAAATTAAAAATTTCGAATTATTGATTTCATTTGGTTGAACATTTTGTAAACTACATTCCGCATCACGCTTACAGCAAGAATAACTTATCAAAATTGTTTTGAACGCTCAATGAAAACTTCTTATAGCACCAAACTTCAAACTCGTTTCTCTCGAAATCATAAAAATGTCACATGGTCCGGTTTGACTTAACACCGATCAATTGATTCTCATCAAAAGCCGTTCATCATTTTGTTTGACATTCACAGTGGCGAACTACAAATCAAAACAGAGCAACAAACCGATATGACGGTTGAGTCATCGAATAAAACTGGCAAATCCCTTTAAGTAGTAAATTGATAGATTCAGCGCGATAGGTAACTCACCAGATTCAAAAACGAGAACAATTTTTTTTTTTAATAAAATCATTTGGTCATATGGTCATTTGCTAATGTCGAACAAATATTAAAGGCGTTATCGCGCACCGCAAACAGCTTCCTTAGGAAAATCCCGAGTAAGAGTTTCGCACGCCAATAAAAAAAAAACATTGAAAAGTTAGCATAAACCTTTATCGGTTATTCCATCTAGTCTTTTTCAATGCTGTAAACATGTTAATGCTCTGACCACCATTCACCATATTGAAAAAATAAAATAAAATAATTTTCAATTTAGATGAGGTATTAAACATATTAACGAGAGTTTATGGTGATAGATACGCAAAGACCACAAAACAAAATGCTCTGCAGTTTGAAATGTTCAATTTTCGGACATCTCCCAAACGATAAATTATATTGCAACGTAGAGAGCTGGAACTGGTGTTGTGTGTTAGTGAAACTTTCTAGACTGCTAGGAGGGTAGAATGAGTGAGCTGATTCACCCATTAAATTCATTTACCAAATAAAACAAAACATATGACAGGTAAAGTAAAAGTCTAGAGTAGAATAAGAAGGAAACATTTTTTTTTCGTTATTATTGTCTAAAATTAAATCATTAAATTTTTCAACATATTTTTCCTTTGAAATGCTCTTTTAAATTTTCATAACGAAATAAACAAAACGCAATATAACAACTCATGTTGAAACGAAGGTTATTCGGATACATGTTTTAGAAGAACCACAAGCTGACCCGTCACCCGTCAAAATTGTATTATTAGATAAACCTGCTTTTAAGTAATTTTCTCGAAAAAGGGAGCTGAAAAAAATGAAAAAAGTAGAAAAATTACAACACTAATCACAAAACACTCCATGTTCCCCCAAAAGGTCATATTTACTGTGTCTAACAATTACTGAAAAATGAATGTAGTTTGGATAGTAGTTTGGTCGGATACCGGATATTCAGCAAGCTTGGAGGCCGGATATTCGGCTATTTATTTGCGAATGAGAAGCTGGAAGAAACTGCATGTGTGCATGAAGCAAATAAAGGATGTCATTTTAGGGAGAAATAAACACATTTTCTCACGAAAAAATGAACGAAGATTAAAGTTATCGTTAGTAATGAATTTTCTTTAATAGATTTTTTTATCTCATCTATTTATTTTTATTAGGCTCATTTAGCAATTCAGCTATAACAGAACCGAATTAATCGTTTACATTTTTTCTCATGTTGTATATATTACACATTAGCCATTTTTTTAAGTGTAAGATTATTCCTATCTTATCGATACACATTTTATCTATAACACAGTAGCTGTTTAGGCGTCAGAGTATTCCTATTCTATCGATGCACAACACATATCGTCTTTTTTTTTCGGCGTAAGATTATTCCTATTGTTGCAATGTTCACAGTTGGGCTATATACACAGCGTGACTGTTGATATGAGGCTTCCATTGTTATGTTACAAATAGCACTAACTACCGATGCAGCAGACCGTAATGTGAGCGGTAAGGAACTGGGATTACCGACACATGATGATTGCTGCGTGGATGTAGTAGCTATAATAACACACAAAGATGGGCAGTTGAGGGTCCTGAGTTATGAACTCATGATTGTTCGCTAAGTAGTGGACCCGCAACCAATTAGGCTACGACGAATATATACTAAATAATTTTAAAACTTTTCAACTTCTTAGGAGAAGATCCAAATCACAAAACTCCAACCTTTTTGAATCCGAGGTTTAAGTGAGGCTATTAAGGAGTTCTTGAAATGGGAACAGCCCATCAGAAAATCTTATTGGAGTATATAAAATATCTTGCGACGAATCTTTTGACAGTAACAGCTCATCGCCGTCTTCAACACCTGTTAAACGACTTAAAAGGGACGAAACTGAATCAAACCTTACACGTGATGCTTACGACACCTTTTGAGACTGTTTCAATGAAGCGGTAAGTGAAAATAGTCAGTGTCACGCTCAGGAAAAAAATCCCATTACTAACGAAATCTACTGTAATGCGAAAATATTTCGAATCAATCGCAGTCACGATTTTGACATAGGACTATGTCTTTGATTTCTATATAGGGGGGTCACTCTACGTAAAATGTAGCGATTTAGAGTTTTCAAACGCATATTACTCAAAATGGTTATTGCGACATATGTTGTGTTATATATCATTATACAGGAAATTTATCCAGAATTTTTTTTTTGCTTGAAACATGAACAGTGAATATAATAAAAAAAAGTTAACAATTTGACGATTTAATTGGGTATGTTTTCTTTCGATTGCACTATGCACTCGCTTCTCCCCTGACGCAACGAGCAATCTTTTTGCCTAAATTCGGGCGTTAGCTCATAATCTGAGTTGATGCGTAAAATGAATTATTCTCCATTTACCGATAATAGGCATCAATTTTATATTATACTAGCTGACCCGGCAAACTTCGTCCCGCCCAAAATTTGTTTTTTTGTTATCAATACCTTCAAACATTCACGTTTTCTTACTGAGCGCAAGTTCATGAGTCCAATCGCAGAACTGTTCATTGATGGATCTTCTAATCGACCCCGTTGAATTTACCTTTTACTAAAAAAAGTCACAGAAGGTTGTGTCCGAAACACAACCGCATAGTTGACGTAGGATTACGTTAGGCTATCTGTCGCATGCTGATTTTGGATGTTTGAAAAAATATATTGTTAAACTCTTTGATAATGATCTGATGGCCCTGAAAAGGGCCATTTGATTTGGTTGTTGGGTATTTTTTGTTCATTTCACCAGTGTTACAATCGTGCTTTCAGTATCAGTGATGTTTCAGCTCCGATGCACGTTTACGAGATTGGCGCTCATATTGCGTGAACATATATTCCGACATATTTACTCGCGTAAAACATTATGGAGCAACAAAAACAACAATTCACTTCTGTTGTTTTTTGGCAGCGGTAGCTTTTTCGGAGCCGCTGCTGCTTATTTCTGTTTTTATTTTGGTGGTTTTCGTTGACACCATCACGTCGAGCTAAACGGCGAATAGCGAATTTGATACACTGGATATTGTCATGTAGAACCTTGCGATACGCTTCGATCCTCCTTTGCCTTCCTTGCCGCATGAAGTCATGTTGGTTGATGTTGATCTGATGTGACCACACTTAAAACACTAAAAACATATATGTTTACCGATCTGAGCGTCGAACAAAATGAGAAATCTGACTGAGCAGCAGCATCAGCAAAAAGAGAGAACATGCCTGAAACTTTCTGCTCATGATGTTTGCTGTTGCCATCAGTACTGGACCGATGCGGGACACAGCTCGATTGTTGATGTTAGGCCTCGATGTTTACCGCCGCTGCTGCTGCTACTGCCACTTAAGTTCGATATGAGACACAGCTCAATTGTTGGCCGCTCAGATTCGATGCTCGTCTTGAAGTTCACTGCTGCACTTTCACGATTCCAAGAAGCATGTGCTCGCACTTCTGATGGAGAGAGCGTGCCCGAAATGCTCCGCTCGCGATGCTTGCTGCTGCCACTAGTAGAGTAGTAGTAGTTTGTCGCTGCTTATACTGCCATAGAAGCTTGATGTGAGGCACAGCTAGCCTATTGACCACACAGCTTCGATGCTCGTCTATATATTAGCCGCGCCCACTGCTGCTGCTCTCCACTGTTGTCCGTTCCACGTCCGTTGTAAAAATGAATAAAATCCACGAACGCTCCATCCTTTTATATCATTTGGTATGTGTGAAGTAGGCGCCTCCTCCTCGATTGTCATGCTGCTTGCCGGTGAACGAACGAATCGGGCGCGAAAAAGAAATGACGTCAATTTCGATCAATCAGGCCTAGGTATCTTATGTTTGGATAGTGGTTGAGATTTTTTAATTGTTCGATTGTTAGTTACATGATATATATTATTTTATTCAATGTGAAAAATTATTATGGAGTGCCGACAACGTATGATGCAAACATCGCATCAATCCATCATGAAATGAATGAGCAATAAGCGTTTGAAATTGGACGGGTCGCTCATTTATTTTCTAACGATCATTTATTTTCTAACCGGGAAGCAGTTGACATACTACGCTGCGCTTTTATGTACATGAAAAACCACTTTTAACATGCGGGGAAAAAATCTTATATGAAAATTACCAGATGTCAATGTTGCCAAGCGTAGTTATTGATGGTTAACCCATCCGTTACGAGCGTCGTCTATCTACATCTGCGCGACGTCCTGTGTGTACGAATGTCGTCTATAGACGACATCCACGCGACGAGCTGTGTGTACGAGCGTCGTCTTTAGACGACATGAAATTCATACTGCTCTTCGATCACACCAGCGCGATCTGCATACTTTTCGGCGCAGTGCTTCGTACAGGGGTAGCACTTCGGCGGAGCACACTGCCGTAATGAAAGGGTTAAACCGACGCCGAACCGAATAACGATGAACGCACCCATATCACGAACCTCGACATTTGATTTGCTATTATGGTGCTACTCGCCTGTGTAGTTCGCGCAAAGGCATCGGCAAAATATTATTTTAGAAAATTCCTTGAGGCATTTGTCTGAAACGTGCTGTGTATGACCGGAGCCGTTTCGCTATATATATATATGCATACATATGTCATTCGCCTCCCTTACCGCATCCAGTCAGGTTGGTTGATGGAAAGTATGTTTCTGACGTGATAAGATTCCTGTTAGTTGCACATGATCAAAGAAAATGTAAAAGTAAACAGGAAGGAAGGAAGGTATTGTATTATAGAGACTTTAAACTTTTGCAGTTCATTCGTCTCTAGCCTTGAGAAAGGCCCTTTGAAAACTCTACTCTATTCTACTCCAGCGCTACCACCTCCGCCCTCTTGCCTTGAGAAAGGCACTCGATCCCTCGCCGTCCAGCCCGTCCAGCAACGATGTTGTCCAGTCGGTGTCCACACAAAGAATGATGAAAAGTAAACAGTATTTTTGATCGTAGTTTTATATCATTTTTATGATAAGTGGAAAACAATAAATTAAACTCTTTCGTTTCAAAGCAATATCGAAAGTCCTGAAAAGAACTGGAATGGTTAAATGGGTTGTATGGAATCTGCTGCGTGCTAATGTAATGAGGTTTCAGTCGGATGTAGTAGTTGTTAACTTTTTGGCAGCGGTAGTTTTTTCGGAGTCGCTGCTGCTTTCCTTGGCTTTGGCATCTTCGGCTTCTGTGCGTCGGTTTGCAAGGGTTTCGTTGACACCATCACGGTGAGCTAAACAACGGATAGCGGGTTTGATACACTGGATGTTGCCATGTGGAACCGTGCGATACACTATTCCTTAACCGGGTCCTTTGTCTCCTTTAACTCTATAACCGCATCCAATTGTATTGGTTGATGTGAACAGGAGTACCAGCAATGCACACTAGAAACACATATGTTTATCAATTTGAGCGTCCAACAAGAATGAGAAATCTGACTGAGTAGCAGCAGCAGCAGCAGCAGTAGAGAAAGAGAGAATGCCTGAAACTCTCTACTCATGATATTTGTTGTTGCCAACAGTAGTGGACCGATACGAGACACAGCACAACATCGATACTGAACCTCAACACATTGTTGAGGTTCAGCATCGATGTTTACCGCCGCTGCTGCTGCTACTGCCACTTATGTGAGACACAGCTCAATTGTTGGCCGCTCAGATTCGATGCTGCATTTTCACGATGCCAAGAAACGTTCTCGCACTTCTGACGGAGAGAGCGTGCCTGAAACGATCCGCTCGTGATGCTTGCTGCTGCCACTAGTAGTAGACCGGTTTCAACAACTGTTGCTACTGTTTGCCGCTGCTTATGCTGCCATAGAAGCTCGATGTGAGACACAGCTCGCATTTTGACCGCTCAACTTCTATGCTCGCCTATATATTAGCCGCTTTCACTGCTGCTGCTCTCCACTTGTTGTTGTCCGTTCCACGTCCGTTGTAAGAATGAATGAGATCCACGAATGCTCCTTGCTTTTATATCATTTGGTATGTGTGATGTAGGCGCCTCCTACTCGATTGCCATGCAGCTTGCCGGTGAGAGAACGAATCGGGCGCGAAAAAGAAATGACGTCAATTTCGACCAATCAGGACTGGGTATCACTGTTTGGATAGGGGTTGAATTTTTTCAATTGTTCGATAGTTAGTTATATGATATATACTATTTTATTCAATGTGAAAAATTGTTATGGAGTGCCGTAATCGTTTGATGCAAAAATCTCATCAATCCATCATGAAATGAATGAGTAACAAGCGTTTGAAATTGGACATTTTTCACGATGCGATCGATTTTCATTTTTCAATTTGTACCCCAATATGTTCCCGAAAGACGTAATCCTACGTCAAAAATTCTAGTACTTCTACCAAAACTCATCATTATAACATCAGATTATTTTCAGACACAATTCTCGTTCAAGATTTATCAACAACTTGCAAATAACATGTTTCTCCGTTACATGGAATAAATGTTTGATACAGAAAACATGATAGAATACAGACAGACCCCTTCCCTCTACTCTCCTTAGAGAGGGAGGAGGAGTGTCTATTCACCATAGATTGTCCCCTAAAATCTTCACATGCCAAATTGTCTCCATTTGCTTGATTAGTTCTCGAGTTATGCAGAAATTTCTTTTTCATTTGTATGACAGTTCACCCTAGGAGAAGGGGGTGGAGTTTCTAACCACCATTGAAACATTTATTGCTCCCTAAAACCTTAAGGTGCCTCATTTGGTTGCATTTGCTTGATTAATTCTCGAGTAATGTAGAAATTTGTGTTTCATTTGTATGTCCGCCCCCCTTAGAGAGGGGGTGGAGTGTCTTACCACCATAGGAATATTTATTGCACCCTTAAACCTCTACATGCCTAATTTGGTTTCATTTGCTTGATTAATTCTCGAGTAATTCAGAAATTTGTGTTTCATTTGTATGGAAGTCCCCCCTAAGAGAGAGGGGGGAGGAGTATCCAACCACCACAGAATCATTTATTGCACCCGAAAACCTACACATACCAAATTTCGTTTCATTTGCTTGATTAATTCTCGGTAAATTCAGAAATTTGTGTTTCATTTGTATGGCAGCAAGCGCGATCTTTCAGGGCTATAAAGTTATTACAAACAATGTTCCGGACAACGTGGTAACGAAGGAAATAATGCTATTTTTATCTATAATATATTTTTGTAGTCTTAGATTGATTTGGCTTATATTTATGTAGGTCTTAACTATTTAGACTTGTGTTTAAAAATGATACATGATGACTCTCTGTCTTCTTCTGCATGATTGGATAAACAGATGAAAAGGGTAGTAATGGCTTTAATGGTATTTTTGTGTACTTTTTTGAACAGAATGCGGTTCCGAATTCTACCACGTTATGTCATCTAACCCGTTTAAAGGATACAAGTACATACAGCAAACGATTTTTCCAGGGCATCCATTTGATGAAAGATTTTGAACAATGAAAAACTCAATTTAAATGCAATTACTACACACAATCACAGTCCTATGTAAAGATCCCGTCCCTGCTCCTAGGCTCAGATCCATCAACTTTTTACATTCGATAATCATTAAATTCTAAGCAGTACCCTCAATTGGCAAGGTTTGCTAGGGCGTATCCTTCAATTCCTTGCAATCATGTTTAAAGCGAAAGTTTGTGCTCTGAAGCTGACCTGGTGTATGAATCAAAGCGTATCCGCTTGTCACCATCAACTGCTTAAAATTTTTTTATTTATTCATCAGAATTTATCATTGGTTGATTTTAAGTACATTTAATAAATTAATGTTGTGATTTAATATTAATTTAATTTTGAAAAAAAATATTTGGCATTTCAGTAAAAAAAAACCTTCACGAAAAAATCCCGGCCCTCACAAAACTTCTATTTTATCTATATATATATTTCATCTATATATATATATATATATATATATATATATATATATATATATATATATATATATATATATATATATATATATATATATATATATATATATATATATTTATATATATATATATATATATATATATATATATATATATATATTTCTACATTATATATATATATATATATATATAAATTGATTTCTGTCTGGCTGATTCTTCTGGACTCGGAAACTACTGAACCGATCAACATGAAAATTGGTATGTAGGGGTTTTTGGGGTCGGGGAAGATTCTTATGATAGTTCGAGAACCCTCCCCCCATGGCAGGGTTCCCCCCTCTAAGTATGGCTGCCCCCCTCTAAGAGGGGGGCTGCCTACAAATGAAACACGAATTTCTGCATAACATGAAAACTAATCAAGCAAATTGAGCCAATTTTGGCTGAGAGGCAATGAAGGTACGGAAAGAAAATAATTATCAAATTCAAAGAACCGAGCATGTACATTTCGTTTATTGGGCCAAAAAAATGACCTGTGCAAAATTTCAACTCAATAGGACATGATTTAGGGGTGCCTCAAAGCAATCAAATTTTTGATTTTTTGAACATGCAGGCTAAGTCCCAAAAAAATCGATTTTCGACGAAAATTTTATTTTCGAGATAACACCAGATCTCGACGTTTTATGCATTTTTAAGACATTTGGCATCGAAACAAAAATTTCGATTTTCTAAGTTTCCTTTACTCACCCCCTCCCCCCTTGCAATATTTTCGAGGATCAAAAAATCAAAACTTTGAGCGCTTTGAGACACCCCTAAATAATGTCCGATTGAGCTGAAACTTTGCACAGATCATTTTTTGGGCCAATAAACAAAATGTTCATGGTCGGTGTTTGAAATTTGACATGATCATTTTCGCTGCCACCCTAATCTTTATAAATAAAAATGGATTGCCGAATGTGTTGATTAGAGCAAAATTCGAGAAAGGAATTGTCCGATTTTGGGCTGCCTTCATTCTATCATATTTTCTGTATCAAACATTTATTCAATGTAACGAAGAAATTTGTTATTTGCAAGTGGATGAAAAATCTTGCACGAGAATTGTGTCTGAAAATAATCTGATATCATATTGTCGAGTTTTGGTAGAAGTATTGAAATTTTATAGTAAATAATAATTTTAAAGGGTAGATTAGAAGTTCAATCGATGAACAGTTCTGCGATTGGACCCATGAACAGCACTTAGTAAGAAAACGTGGATGTGATAACGAGAAATAAATTTTGGGCGGGACGAAGTTTGCGGGTCAGTTAGTATTCTATATATAAGTGCGACGCACGCGAAGCTCAAACTTTTGTAGACTACTTTTATTTAATAAAAAAGAAAACTAACAAATTCTACATAGCATAATCCGTTCAAAAAGACTTCGTCAGATACAGTTTTCATTGCCAGATATCCGTTTCATCTCTAGAATTTTTTGTTCTGGGTTTCTTTGAAAAAAGTGTTTTTTACCAAACACATTACCTAGAAGACCAGTTCACTCACCTCATTAATGATCGTTCGTTTAAAAAACTAATATAATCATGTACTTACCTGGTCTCAACTTGTGTACACTCTTGGGTATCCTTTCACTCCGTCCCAAGGACACGTTGCACGGAAAGGGTAAATTCATCGGTATCTTCTCCTGGAGGAAGGATCCTTTCGTCCGAAGTCCAGTCTTGCCGACAAAATTGAACATAAACCTCCGAATGGCATGAAACCAATTAAGCATTGTGCCTTTATCAAGCGACGTTCTTTGATCCGTAATATCCACTGCCAACACTGTACCAATGCATACCACCAACAAGGTACTTATTGAGATCAATATAATTTGCCTCTCGTGTGATACAAAAATCATTTTGTTCTTACACTTTCATCATCCGTAAAAATCATGACCACTCCGATAACACATAAACAATGCGAATCTTCTTGAAATCACTTGCGACCGGATTTCAGCTTCCTCCCGATATGATACTGAAACGAAAGGTACAGGCACACTAGTCATCGACCAACAAACCAACCCCGGTGAAGCACTTTGCATGTTCAAAGATTGCGAAAATGAACTGCGGAAGTTTACATTTTCTCCCAAATCACCTGTGGCATACTTTGACATCGTTGGGCAACAGCGCGTAGTCGGAACCGAATGACTCAAAGAAAAAAAACAAACCAAACCGTTATTGTTTATCTCTCTCTCCTCCCCCAGAAAAGATCCTGTCCCACAAATATTGACTCATTTCACTTTCATTCACTGAAACCGGAATCCCCGCATAAGAGGCGACAACGTCAGCGATTAACATAACGCGCGAACGAGGGATGATGTGGTGTCTAAAATAAAAAAAACCGGTGTATCTCTTGGAGTTCGCGCCGCCGTCTGCGGAATTTCACACCGCCGCGTCACATCGGGCGGCACTCAATGTGCGGCCAACATGGGCTTTACGGTGTTGTTGTGGTTCATTCCGGGTGCAATGCACCTATTTCGCTGTTCCGTTATTTCTCTTCCCGTTCGGCTAGCCACAATTCGTGAGGCTTCGGATTGTTCAAGTTCAAGTTCAAGGCCGTTTTATGCAACTATTTCTCTTTGTTTGTTTATCATGAACCAGCTTGAGCTTGAGACACACTCACCCGGCTATCAAGTGGTAATGCGAGACCGCGTCAGTATCTCAGCCTCAATAATGGCTTATGTTATTGGAACATTTAACATTCAGTTTGACAGGTAAACTAGATAGGGAGCAAGTTTTAAAAAAAAAATTATAGGAGGTTGTGTCCATGATACGACCGCATTGTTGACGTAGAACTACGCTGTTATTTTATATAAGTCGCTTGTTTATACCTTCGGATATTATTCTATAATGATGTGAAATTTTAGAAACAACTGCTTAGTAGAATAATCTCTGAAATGTTTTTTTCATTGTTTAATCAGTTAACGATAATTGATTGATGATGATTTATTCTTGCCCTCGCAAAACAGTAAACTAGCTGATCGTATGTCGCAATTTATTTCATGTCAATGCATTGAAAATTTACCTCGAACGTTATTCCGGTGGCCTTTTTCGCATTTGACATAGAATCGGTTACAGTCGATTATATACATGTTACCCCAGCATATTCATCTCTACATCAATATATCTTTGGCACCGCATGGAAACAACAACAATGACAACACTTGCAAGTATCAAATATCATGCTACATGTTATTTAGTATTGCCTCAAAGGAATCGCATCTCTAGACATCGTTCGTACAACGTAAATCAAGCGTCAAACAAGCGTTGCCATGCATACAGAGCCATGCATTGGTGGCTTGAAACTACTAGGAATATATACACTTCTCATCATTTGGCGCTCTTCTCAAAAGAAACGCTTCTGCTAAAATTACTGGCCTCGAAAAAAAGTTGCATTACTTTCTCGTGCTCGAGAGAAGCGCAGCTGTCACCCTTAGTGTCGGAAGTTTTGCTACTGGCAAGCGAAACCTAATCACATACAAAATCCCAGAACGACATTTACTTTCTTGGTGACTAAACAAGCGAAATAAACTCTATTTGTTAATATCAATAACCTCGAAAACAGTAGCAATGCTTCATTATGATATATTTTAGGCTAAATGCAATTTTAGTTGAAGGCTGTTTTGCGACTGGCACGCGAACCTAAATAACATATAACATTCCAGTAAGACATTCAAGATGCTTGGTATTCCCCAAATAACCCACAACCTTAACGCCTGCTTCGCCATAACGTCGGTTCAATGCATTGATGCATTCTCAAAGGAACCAACGAAGCCCTTACGATGACGGAAAACAAACAATGTTAACTGCTTGGAAAAATAATGAATTATGCCACACAGCTTGTACTCTGCTGTAACACCCATCGATGCGAATTCGCTGATGAGTTTGTCAAGAGCGACCGCCTTCATCACCAGCGGGGGAAGCTTGATTTTGGTTGCTGCCTGGGTAACGGCGTTTACATTTTCGACCGACGCGCCGAAATCGCCTTCTTCGCTGATGTTCGATGCGGTGTTACACTCGCGAAGGCTCGGTTCAGTGCGAGCGCTTTTCACTGCACCAACATCGCGTGCATCATTAGATGACGCTTGCTTCGAATTTTATTGTCCCTGGCAATGCGTTCGTTTTTGACGTAGGACTACGTCTTTCATTTCTATACCGGGGTGTAAAATCAAAGTTTCGAAACCGAAAGCGTTACGCCGGAGACCGAGATTTTGAGCGTTAATAGCTCCTAAACAACTCAACGAAATGGTATGATAAACACTTCATTCGAAAGATAAAATGTCTACGCGTTATATACTTGTTATTTTTTGATCCAAAAACTTGTTTCAATAGCCTTAAAATTGTTCTCGAAACAGGCTATTGAAATCACCAATCGATATATAAGCGAGCGCCGCTCGGAAATCCACTCAGTTCTAATTGAACAGCTATTGGAGCATGTTGTCGCTGTTGTGGTGAAGCTCTTCATTTATCATGAAAGCGCGCGGATGAACGGTATCACCAAGAGCCTGTTTGTGCACCTTAGGCCAGAAGGGAATCCATCAGGAGGAGAGTGATGCCACAAACGGTTCCCCGGGAAGACATCGCTACACCCACACATACACGCGCGGAATTCTTTCCGTTTGGATGCCATTCATTATCGAGAAAGTTCCGGAAAGATCTAATCATTTCTGGAAAATAATATGCCAGTTCCTCTGGGAATTTAAAAATACATTCATGTGAAAGAGTTCTAACCATGTAACAGCGATCAAATTCATTTGATTTTGTAATTTTTCAACCAAGTGTAATTAGCAGGAAAGCTTCTGAAGATTATTCTTCCCCATCAGTAGGATATTTCCGTATCCAATATTGTATGCGCACGCAATCGATTATTGCTCAGTCGCCGAAAGTTTCGAGCTCAGAGAGTTCATTCCCCTCTAGTTTGCCTTCCAAATTGCCATCGTAAACCACACCTTCTCTCGATTCAATCACACACAAAAATCATACTTAAACGATATTCTGGTGGTGATACGCATTCTTTTCTTTGTGTGGACACCGACTGGACAACATCGTTGCTGGACGAGCTGGACGGCGAGGGATCGAGTGCCTTTCTCAAGGCAAGAGGTGGTAGCGCTGGAGTAGAGTAGAGTAGAGTTTTCAAAAGGCCTTTCTCAAGGCTAGAGACGAATGAACTGCAAAAGTTTAAAGTCTCTATAATACAATACCTACCTTCCTTGATACGCATTCATTTTTCGTGAGGACATCGACAAGACAACATAGTTGCCTAACGTGCTGGAGGAGGTGGACGGCGAAGGATCGACACATACACGCGCAGAATTCTTTCCGTTTGGATGCCATTCAGCATCGAGAAAGTTCCGGAAAGATCTAATCATTGCTGGAAAATAATCTGCCAGTTCCTCTGGGAATTTAAAAATACATTCATGTGAAAGAGTTTATTTTAATGTTTTCAATCCATGTAACACTGTGACCAAATATTTTTCAATCAAGTGCTATGACCAGGTGGTTATCGAGTTAGTATTAACCACTGGTGGGCTTCCAGTATCGAGGAAAATGTGGAAATATCTAATCGTTGCTGGAAAATAATCTGCCAGTTCCCCTTGGAATTGAAAATTACATTCAAGCAAAAGAGTTTATTTTAATGTTTTCTATCCATAAAATATCCATATAATACATTTGGTTTTGTGATTTGTCAATCAAGTGCAGTTAGCAGGAAAGCTTCTGAAGATTATTCTTCAGAACAAGGTTTTTCGTATCCTATATTGGATGCATAAAACCTTGTGCCTCCAACGTAACGCTCTCGTTTTCGAAGTCCCTCAAATATTCATTTATTCATTCATTCAGAATGGATTTTGATTCAACTTCAAACAAATGATCTCTAAATCAACGATTGTCCTACGTCACCCTTGCGGTTATACCATAGATATAACCCACTTCCTGTTTTTTGCAGGGCTTGAACCTGCCTTCCGCTTCCTCTTGCTGATCACACACTACGCGAAGCGTCCAATTTATGACGCGGAAAAAAAACAGACGATACGAATAACGCGAAAAACGAACAGAAAAACCAAACGACGATATCCAAGTTGGTTTACCACTGGTGGGGTCCAATCTCAGATCGAAGCGCAGCGAAAGCAAAGTGAACTGGATTGCTCAACAGTCCGATGCCGAATGAAAGTTTGCCTCAGCGAGATCCACTGTTTATACTCTAGGCAAGTATTCCCCTTCATTCTTCTTCTTTTGCTTTCTTTGCGGAGACTTTAAATCCTACGATTTCCTCTTCGCTGCTCGTTGATAAGTTGCTCGTTATTAACAGCTCTGTTCGGGAAAGCACACAAATGGACAGAACAAATGTATGGGAAAATGGAAACGCTTAAAGTTTTCATGAATTTTAACCATTTACAAACCAGGGGATTCTAATGTATAGCATATTAAACAAATCTTAGGGAATTTCCGATTCGTTTAGTATGTAAAATCCGTTCGCGGCAAAAATAGTTATTAACGTTAACTTTATTTCATAAAAACGTGACCTGTTTTCTGATTTGGCACCTTTAATGAAAGACGTAGTTCTACGTCAAAAAAATAACAGAAGACATTCAGGCAGAGGTGAATAGAAAAGAGTTGTTTCGAATATTTGGTACTCCACTCTAAACGGTCCAAACACGCGGTGTTGTACCACAACAATACAGCAGTTTGCAAAACATTTGGGACTGATTGTTTGTCGTTCAACGAATGTAACTACAAAAGGCTGAGAAATTTGTATAAAATGATTAATTTAAAAGTACTTTTTGATGTAGAAAACCATATATATTTAAGTGTACCAAATAGGGGGTTTTCGTAGCCACATTGGTTGCGCGTTCGCCTATTATGCGACCAAAACTCAGGGCCATATTTGTGTTGTTGCAGAATAACTACGTCCACGCAACAATCATCAACAATCAATCATCAGAGATCAATCCACGGTCGAAATAAAATCGATTTATCCATACAACTGCTCTGCTCTGAAAGAAACATCGGACTGTTGTTCTATGAATAACACAACAATGATCATATCAACTGTATCCGCTGTCTAACTGGACAATGAAATAACAGAAGGAATACTCTTACGCCTAATATGGCAACTGTGTAATCTGCTATTTATAGGTATATTTATAGACATGTGACATGTACACGATTAAAATTCGACTCTGTTACAGCTAAAATGCTAATGAGCCTAAATAAATAGTGTGCCAAATCAGAGAAAATGTCACATATCGTGAAGACCAAGTTCAACTTACATCTGTTGAAAAATTTGATACCATTTCTCACTGTTCTATGATTTCTCAGACCTTGGGTCGATATATTGCTAGCCCAATGCACAATGGCCCAGGAGAGCTTGAGCTTGGGCTTGGGTAGACTGTACAATTCGTAGTTGCTCTCCGTGATTGACCTTAACCTACCAAATTGCACAAAGAACACACAGAATGACGCTTGGGATTAGCAAATCATTCTCATTGTGCATTTTTCGGTGGTTCGACCACAATGCACAATGGTCCAGAAGATGCATTTAATAGAAATTAGCATTTAGAGCTCGACGGTTATTCTCTAGACAAAAACTGTCTTTGACAAAGTTGCGCTCATTTTCATGTTATCAAAAATAGGGTGACCAAAAGTGTTGAAGAAATAAAAAATATAACCTTCCTATCTTTATAGATAGAGGTAAACATAGTTCGACAATGTTGTAGTACCAGTTATTTGAGACATCTTTGTAGAAAAAGGTTTTTTCTATCTCTTGAAATAACCAATATAGCGCCTTTTTTCTAAGTTGCGTTAGGGTCACCATGAAAAAACGGTTTTTATACTCTAACTTTTATATTTCATATTCTACATACAAACTGTCTTCGAATAACTTTTAGAGCTTACTAATACAAACGTTTTGCGATGCAGTACATGTCAATATCTCAACTTTACTCAAAGTTATTGATATTTCTTCCCAAAAAATACGCTCTCTGCAATTGCTTGTCATTCTTTCTGGGGCAAACATAAACAAAGTTTATTGGCGGCATTTGAAAGAACATAGTTCACTCTATATAATGTATGATGTAGAAAGCTATGTTATTTTTTGTGTTTGAGTAATTTAAAACTCAAATCATGAGTTTTTGGATAAAAACCATCAATAACTTTGAGTAGGATTAAGATATTAACAAGTTCTGCATCATAAAATGTTGGTCTTGAATAGTTAAAAGTCGTATGAAGACACTTTTGATGTCTTTTGATGAAAAAAAAAGTTAGAGCAAAAAAAGCCGCTTTTTCATGGTCACCCTAATGTAACTTAGAAAAAAAAGCGCTAAATCGATTATATTAAAAAATAGAAAAATGATTTGTTTTACAAAGTTATTTAAAATAATTGGGGCTACAACATTGTCAAACTATGTTTATCTCTATCTACAAGATAAGAAAGTTAGATTTTTTATTTTATCGACAGTTTTGGTCACCCTATTTTTAATAACATAAAAATAAGCGCTCTATCATATGTAACAACTTTGTCGAAGACAGTTTTTGTCTAAAGAATAATATCTGCCACAAAGTTGTTTTTCTAAGGGTTTTGTACTAAAACTTTTATATTTAAAATTCTACATCAAAATTGTATTCGTACGACTTTTAGACTTTTAAAGCTTATTAATATCAATATTTTGCGATGTAGAATTTGTCAATATCTTAATCCTGATGGGGTATCACCCAAAAACTCATGATTTCAATTTTAATTTACTCAAATACCAAAATAACATATCGTCGCAAATCATATAGAGTAATGCGGGGCAAAGGTGCGCACCTAACTGTTGTCGTCCAATAACTCTTGAAATAAAAGGAAATAAAATTCCGTTTGCTTACCAAATTATAACTATATATATTACCTTCTAAACGTAGTACAAGCATTTCTCGAGTTGTGTTTGTAATTGAACAAATACCTATTTTAATACAAAAAGACAAATGCGCACCTTTACCCCATGAGGGCAAAGGTGCGCACCACACGGGGCAAATGTGCGCACTTATCGAATTGAGCTTCTGAGATAACTTATACCAAAAATAAATGGTTTATCATCAGAAAAGCGGGAGAATCATTATTACTAAAGAGTGTAGGCACCGTCCAGTAGGCATGAGGGGGATGTTCTATGGTTTTTTATGGGTGGAGAAGAGTGGGTGTTATAGTCGAACATACCACGTGGAAATTTTTGGGAGGAAGGAGACTGACAACATAAGATATCCGAAAATGTCCAACATTTGAAACACAATTCGTTGTTATTAACAAACTAGCTGACCCGGCGAACTTCGTCCTACCCATAATTGATACATAGATATATAAAGCATTTTGAACACTCATGTTCCCACAGAAATTATGTACGTAATCTATACTCGCGGTATATTTTTTTTTTGACATATAAACCTGATGCAGACTAAGACGCATCAGCCCTGATACTGACTGTTTAAATCCGTTTTTTCACCGTTCTTGAGTTAAATCGTGAGGAACGGACACCAAATCATTTTTATTTATATATATCAAGTTAAACAATACATTGTTACCTTCACTTGATTTATTTAAAACTCATTGTTGAAAAAAACAATATTTACTTTAAGTTTATTGTGAAAACATAAACATAAACGAAACATAACCGTTATTGAATTGAATGCATGGTGAAAATAAAAACAATTTTCATTAGAAATTCATTTTGAATTATTTTTATGTAATTGTTTATTTTTATTCCTCATCTTGAATTATGGTTCTGATGATTCCGACGCTTTGCCTTAGAGCGCTGATTCTTCGTTGTGCTGTTGTGGGGTTCGAAGAGGCAGACGATGGTTCCTCATGAAGCTAGAATCAAAATCTCTTCCTGCCAGTTTTGCAACTCGGTTGAATTCGTGTTGGAGGTTGTTGGCATTCGCAAAATCAAACGCCAGACGACGTAAATCTTTGAGAGTCATACCATAGAAAGCTTTGTCCAGTGTCCTGCAGTGGTCTGCCAGATCCTCAGACTGCTCACTTGTAAATACCTATCTGAACCGCCCTAGGTGCTCACTAACACATCCCAACAGAAGTAAAAGTGTCAATAAAAGAAGATACAAATCGTAAATCACTTTCTGATATGAGCCTCTTCCTCAGAGCTGATTCAGAAAGGTCTGCCGAGGTCTGCCGCAATCCGACGCTTCGAGACTCCCTCCCGAAGCCTCTGTCGGGGCATTTGAGCATTTTTGAAGTGCATTTCTTCAAATCAGCTTTCTTCTTGTGGGTCCCGTTACAAATTTTGTTGAAAACATTGTATAATTCAGAGCAAAACGCTAGTGCGAACTTTTACCCCACAGCCACTGCGCACCTTTGCCCCACAAGCAATTTTTGAACTAATCGAATTTTTAAAAAAAGCACTTGAATTTTTTCACAATAACGAAAACGCACTATCATCTACTATAGAATGAAGATTTCCTTGACAGTGTAGTTTCGGACTTTCCAGTTATTCCAGTTATAAACTCTTTTTGCCTCATAACTTTTTGCCACTTTCATGAAATGTATCGTGTTTATATGTGTGAGCTGCTGTTGTAATAATGTATCAAATGAATACACAGTTGTAGATTTTTTATACTCGTTTGCTTCAAAAAGGCCAATGTGCACTTTTGCCCCGTGCGCACCTTTGCCCCGCACTACTCTATTATATAGAGTGGAATTTGTTCTTTCAAATTCCATCAACAAACATTTTTTATTTTTGCCCCAGAAAGAATGGCAAGCAATTGAAGAGATTTTTTGGGAAGAAACATCAATAACTTCGAATGAAGTTGAGATATAGATAAATTCTGCATCGCAAAATGTTCGTATCAGTATGGTCTAAAAATCTTTCGAAGACAGTTTGTATGTAGAATTTGAAATATCAAAGTTAGAGTATAAACACCGTTTTCTTCATGGTGACCCTAACGCAACTTTGAAAAAAGGCGCTACATTGGTTATTTCAAGAGATAGAAAAAAAACTTTGTTCTACATATGTTCAAATATGTCTCAAATAACTAGGACTACAACACTGTTGAACTATGTTTACCTCTATCTACAAAGATAAGAAAGTTATATTTGAGGGGCTATGAAAGAAATGAAAGGGGTGTAAGTGATTTGATCGATTTCTCTACATGGACTCTCTCTTTTGGTCATAACTTCGCAGCATATACATTCCCAACTGTTTTTCACAATGTGGAAGGTAGGAACCACATTTATCGGATTCTATAGCAAACTTAAATTGGAACGTTTTTGCAGTTGAGTTATTAACTAAATAAAAAGTTGATGAAGAGAAATCGATCAAGTCACTTACACCCCTTGCATTCTAAGCCCCTCATTTTTTATTTCATCGACTATTTTGGTCACCCAATTTTTGACAACATCAAAATGAGCGCTCTATCATATGTAACAACTTTGTCGAATACAGTTTTTGTCTAGAGAATAACCGTCGAGCTCTAAATGCTAATTTCCACTTAATTGCATCTCCTGGACCATTGTGCAATGGTAGCAGAAGTAGCTGAAGAATTGTTATATCTCGATGCAGTTGCGGATGAATAGGAACCATATCATGACAATCGAAGAGCTGCGAAATGGCATTCGCTCTCTCGTAATACAGCCATTCCATGCCAAACCGATATAGTGGTTCTCAGATTTCCCTGAAAAGTGGTATTTTTGTTTTTTATCGCAAAATATATAACCAGTATTTTTCATTTTTTTCATTAGGGTGCCCATTTACAAATTCATAACTTTTGAACTAATGGGCCGATTTTGACAACCAATATGTAAAATTGAAGCCATTACCAGCCATCAAACCAGCAAAGCCAAGTGAGAGATATGCACTCTAGAGTATACCCTTGAACCTCTAACCTCTTTTACAGAAAATATACTCAACCAAGAATCAAACGAACACTCTAAGGGATATGTCCTTTTACTACGTCCACATACCGCTACAATTCCAGTTTTTCGAAGAATATTCTATCATAACTAGCTGTAGTTCAAGATCGAACGATTTTTACTATAAAAAAATGAAATACAGTAGAACCCCGATTACCCGCGAAATAGTCTGGCTAGGTCTCCGCGGATCACGAAAATCGCGGATAACGCAATAAATGTCTAAATATAAGATGCAAACACAAAAAAAAGATATTTCAGCGTGATAACTATGTTTCATCAATACAGGAATCATCAAACTATCCATCTATAAGCTCGTGTACGCCAGAAGTCAAATAATGTGAAAGCCATGACCAAAACAAAAAAGCAAAATCCTACCACTCACTGATAAATACGGGAAAGTCCATAGCATTACTATGGAACTCGCTTTCGCGGATAAACCACACCGCGGATTATCCGCTCGCGGATAATCGAGGTTCCACTGTAGTACATTTGCTATTAAAAGGAAGAAAAGTAGTCAATTCATATATTTTAGTGTGCAGTTAAAATGATCACATTGTGGTGGTAAAATAAACAATTACACATTATGCTAAATGGAATAGATTTATGCGTTATTTCTTATCTAAATTTGTTTAAATCATTATTGAAATAGTAGGTACATGTATGAAATAAGCTGGGAAAATGAAATTTTCTAATACGTACAAAAACGCAGTAAGAAACACAACGATTCGCATAGAGTGGCTGGGTTATGGTTGGGGTGGCATGAATTTCCTGGGTCAAAACCACAAGAGGAACCCTTTGAAGAGCAACATATGATAAGGTAAGTCGTTATCCAGTGGCGATGCAGCTCATTTTGCCACCAAACAACAAAGTAATTTTAATGCGAATTGATCGCAACAAAATATCTATTCACATCTTTTAGAATATGTGAACAGTCGTTCAAACTGATGATTTGCAGAAGATATCAGGTCGTATAAAATAAATTTCAACGAAAATTCCTTAAATGAACTGCGCGCAAAATTACATCCGAATGACTACTGTGAGAGAAATTTCTATTTTATTCATTATTTTCAACATTTGACAGAGTCATGTATAACAGGGTCTCCTAAATAGCTTCATATATTCTAAGAATACGATGATCAAAAAGTATTCTAGTTAAAAGTGTTTTAGTGTTTTTTTTTAGGTTAGTGACCATTCACTGATAGTGTCGTCGTTCAAAATTCATGGTCCCAAAGTTAAAACTAAATTAAATAAAACAATAATTGATCATAGTAAACTGAACGCAAGCTTTTCTTATTTCTTAAAAAGTTGCGAAGATAATGTTGACGAGTGTCTTGCTAATATCTCGTCTGCATACAACTCGATGCTATTGGAATGCTCCAGAACCATCTCGGTAGGGATCAATACTAAGGGTAATTATTGTCCTAGGATGACCTAGGATCTATGAAAATTGGCAAAACTCAAAAATTGATATTTAAACATATTAAAATGACGGCCTAATGACTCTCACCTACGAGAATTGCTAAATCACGTATCGAAAAAAAAAACTTTCAACCCGTGTCTGTGAACATGGAAGTGTAAAAAAGTATACTTCGAACAAATGTTGTACAGTACGTATAAATCTAATATGTAGAAAAATTAAAATCTATTCTAGGAGGTTCCAAAGAAAAAAAAATCCAAATTAGCCTAATTCATAATGGTAGGGAATCTTAAAACGACAACGAAGTACGCAATATTTTCAACACCTTTTTCTCAAACATTGGAACTCAGTTGTACAATAATGACAATATTTTTTTATGAACTTCCAACCCGACCAAAATACGATATTTTTGTTTCCCTCAACCCAAGATAAGGTGCTGTTGACTATAATTGAGTTGAATAGCAAAAAGAGTTGCGGTCCTGATAACATTTCAGCAAGTGGCATTGTTATTCACAAAACTAAAACGTTGTTGTTATTCGCTCACGGCGACTTGGAGAACACTTTCTCTTCTATTTCCGCGATACAATTTGGTAATTTTTCGACGTTTTCTTCTGGAAATTTCCTTTCCTGGGAGAGCGTAAAACGATGCGTGCGTCTTCAATGATAGCTTTTATACTTCTGATTATAGGTTACTTCTTCTTCTTCTTTGTTTTTAAGAGGCTTCAAACTTTGCTGTTCATTCGCCTCTATTATAGGTTACAATTGATTCAATGGCTTATTTGATTTGTTGTTTTTGTGTATGTGTTCTTATTTGACAGGTTGTATAAATCGGTGTGAGGCAAGTGTAATTCAAAGGTGAGAATATATATTGTTAGATGTGAGTGTGTTTGTGCATAATTTAATCTAATTGTCTGTTTACGGGGATTTATCCAAGTTTCCTGAAAGTAGCTTGAATTGTGCCCATTTTTAAATCCGGTGATTCTACGAATCCGAGCAATTACAGACCCATTGAAACACTATCCGTAGTAAATAAAATAATTGAAAAATTGCTACTGAAGAGATTTATTGAATTTCTGAATGAAACCCGTGTTTTTTACAAGCTTTAATATGGATTCAGGCGTGGTATAGCACTATAACTGCCATCAGCTTGTGGATGAAATAATCGAAGGAATAGATCGTAAAATGATTGTTGACGCACTGTTTCTAGATCTCAAAAAGGCTTTTGAAACAATTGATTACAAAATTTTATTAAAAAAGCAAAATATTTATGGTATCCTAGGAAAAGCCAGCGATATTGTACGACGTTATCAGCATTGTTTTGCTCGGATGTCAGATATGTAGTTTCAAACATTAAAAAATATATGACTGTTTTGTGTAAAAAAAAACAAATACATGGTCTTCCATTCTCCAGGGAAAAAACTCCATTTACTTTGACCCCGCAATTATAGATGTTTCAATTGAGAGAGTGACATACCTCAAATATCTTGGAGTTCTGTTAGACGTAAACCTATCGTGGATGTGTCATATGAATTATCTCGAAAAAAAAATCTCCTCCCTTTGCGGGATATTAAGGAGCATGCAATCACTCTTAACCAGGACTCGGCATAGTCATATTCAACTGAGGATAGTCAGGGACCTATGAAGAAATTCCCCTTCGTATTCAATTGGAAAAGGCTTTTGGCTTATTCGAGCAGTTTCTCCGTCAACATGACTCAAGAGTCAGTCGGGCATTTAATCGCTACCTCTCTCTACGAATCGAATATCTCATTTCATTCTTTTCGGTCAAATAGACTTCATTGCATTTTGAAGAGACTCCTCCAGACTGAATCCGTTTCTCTCTCATGTATCACGTATGCATGTATCGATGTTGGGGTTCATCGTGGTTTGACATATACTACAGGTGAGCTAGATTTTTTTTGTATCGTAAACGAAAATTACTCACACGTATAAAATAGCGTGCAGTGTTGTGGTCAGAACTACTGATAAATTTGTGAATTTTGTTGATATAAACCCGTTTTTTGCATGTTTTTGACGTAGAACTACGTCTTTCATTAAGAGTGTCAAATCAGAAAACAGGTCACGTTTTTATGAAATAAAGTTAACGTTAATAACTATTTTTGCGGCGAACGGATTTTGGCGATTTACATACTAAACGAATCGGAAATTCCGTAAGATTTGTTTAATATGCCATACATTAGAATCCCCTGGTTACTAAATGGTTGATATTCATAAAAACTTTAAGTGTTTCTATTTTACCATACATTTGTTCTGTCCATTTGAGTGCTTTCCCGAACAGAGCTATCAATAACGAGCAACTTATCGACGACCAACGGAGGGGAAATCGTAGGATTATAGTCTCCGTGAACAAAGGAAAAGAAGAAGAATGAAGGGGAATACTTGCCTAGAGTATAAACAGTGGATCTCGCTGAGGCAAACTTTCATTCGGCATCAGACTGTTGAGTAATCCAGTTCACTTTGCTTTCGCTGCGCTTCGATCTAAGATTGTACCCCACCAGTGGTAATCCAACTTGGAAATCGTCGTTTGATTTTTCTGTTCGTTTTTCATGTTATTCGTATCGTGTGTTCTTCTTTACGCGTCATAAATTGGACGCTTCGCGTAGTGTGCGATGAGCAATAAGAAGAGGAAGGCAGGCTCGAGCCCTGCAAAAAACAGGAAGTGGGTTATATCTATGGTATAACCGCAAGGGTGACGTAGGACTATCGTTGATTTAGAGATCATTTGTTTGAAGTTGAATCAAAATCCATTCTGAATGAATGAATAAATGAATATTTGGGGGACTTCGAAAACGAGAGCGTTACGTTGGAGGCACAAGGTTTTATGCATCCAATATAGGATACGAAAAACCTTGTTCTGAAGAATAATCTTCAGAAGCTTTCCTGCTAACTGCACTTGATTGACAAATCACAAAACTAAATGTATTATATGGATATTTTATGGATAGAAAACATTAAAATAAACTCTTTCGCTCGAATGTAATTTTCAATTCCAAGGGGAACTGGCAGATTATTTTCCAGCAACGATTAGATATTTCCACATTTTCCTCGATACTGGAAGCCCACCAGTGGTTAATACTAACTCGATAACCACCTGTTAATAGCACTTGATTGGAAAATATTTGGTCACAGTGTTACATGGATAGAAAACATTAAAATAAACTCCTTCACATGAATGTATTTTTAAATTCCCAGAGGAACTGCCAGATTATTTTCCAGCAATGATTAGATCTTTCCGGAACTTTCTCGATGCTGAATGGCTTCCAAACGGAAAGAATTCTGCGCGTGTATGTGTCGATCCTTCGCCGTCCACCTCCTCCAGTACGTTAGGCAACGACGTTGTCTTGTCGATGTCCTCACGAAAAATGAATGCGTCTCACCAACAGAATATCGCTTAAGTATGATTTTGTGCGAGATTGAATCGAGAGAAGGTGTGGTTTACGATGGCAATTTGGAAGGCAAACTAGAGGGGAATGAACTCTCTGAGCTCGGAACTTTCGGCGACTGAGCAAAAATCGATTGCGGGCGCATACAATATTGGATACGGAAATATCCTACTGATGGGGAAGAATAATCTTCAGAAGCTTTCCTGCTAATTACACTTGGTTGAAAAATTACAAAATCAAATGAATTTGATCGCTGTGTTACATGGTTAGAAAACATTAAAATAAACTCTTTCACATGAATGTATTTTTAAATTCCCAGAGGAACTGGCAGATTATTTTCCAGAAATGATTAGATCTTTCCGGAACTTTCTCGATGCTGAATGGCATCCAAACGGAAAGAATTCCGCGGGTGTATGTGTGTGTGTAGCGATGTCTTCCCGGGGAACCGTTTGTGGCATCACTCTCCTCCAGATGGATTACCTTCTGGCCTAAGGTGCACAAACAGGCTCTTGGTGATACCGTTCATCCGCGCTTTCATGATAAACGAAAAGCTTCACCACAACAGCGACAACATGCTCCAATCGCTGTTCAATTAGAACTGAGTGGATTTCCGAGCGACGCTCACTTATATACCGATTGGTGATTTCAATAACCTGTTTCGAGAACAATTTGAAGGCTATTGAAACAAGTTTTTGGATCAAAAAGTAACAAGTATATAACACGTAGACATTTTATCTTTCGAATGAAGTGTTTATCATACCATTTCGTTCAGTTGTTCAGGAGCTATTAACGCTCAAAATCTCGGTCTCCGGCGTAACGCTTTCGGTTTCGAAACTTTGATTTTACACCCCGGTATAGAAATGAAAGACGTAGTCCTACGTCAAAACGAACGCATTGCCAGGGGCAATAAAATTTCGAGGTAAGCGTCATCTAATGATGCACGCGGTGTTGGTGTAGTGAAAAGCGCTCGCACTGAACCGAGCCTTCGCGAATGTGACACCGCACCGAACAACAGCGAAGTAGGCGATTTCGACGCGTCGGTCGAAAATGTAAACGCCCAGGCAGCAACCAAAATCAAGCTCCCCCCGCTGGTGGTGAAGGCGGTCGCTCTTGACAAACTCATCAGCGAATTCGCATCGATGGGTGTTACAGCAGAGTACAAGCTGTGTGGCATAATTCAGTCTTTTTCCAAGCAGTTAACATTGTTTATTTTCCGTCTTCATAAGGGCTTCGTTGGTGCCTTTGAGAATGCATCAATGCATTAAACTGACGTTATGGCGAAGCAGACGCTAAGGTTGTGCACCAAAAAATTATTTGGGAATACCAAGCATCTTGAATGTCTTACTGGAATGTTATAAGTTATTTGGGTTCGCGTGCCAGTCGCAAAACTGCCTTCAACTAGGATTGCATTTGCGCTAATATTGATCATAATGAAGCATTGCTACTGTTTTCGAGGTTGTTATTAACAAAAATTGTTTATTTCTCTTGTTTAGTCATCAAGAAAGTAAATGTTCTGGAATTTTGTATGTGATTAGGTTTTGCTTGCCAGTAGCAAAACTTCCTCCACTAAGGGTGACGGCTGCGCTTCTCTCGAGCATGAGAAAGTAATGCAACTCTTTTCGAGGCCAGTAATATTAACAGAAGCGTTTCTTTTGAGAATAACGCAAAATGATGAGAAATGTTTATATTGCTAGTAGTTTCAAACCACCAATGTATGGCTCTGTATGCATGCTATGGTGAACGCTTGTTTAGCGCTTGGATTACGCTTAGTTTGTACGAACGATATCTAGAGGTGCGATTCCTTTGAGGCAATACTAAATAACATGTAGCATGATATTTGATACTTGCAAGTGTTGTCATTGTTGTTTTTTACATGCGGTGCCAAAGATATATTGATGTAGTTATGAGATATGGAATAATGGTGCTGGTGCAACACGTATACAATCGACTGTAGCCGAGTCTATGTCAATTTCGGAAAAGGCCACCGAAATAGCCTTCGAGGTAAATTTTCAATGCATTGACATGAAATAAATTGCGACATACGATTGTTTTGCGAGGGCAAAAATGAATCATCAATCAATTATCGTCAACTGATTCTACAATGAAAAAATCATTTCAGAGATTATTCTACTAAGTAATTGTTTCTAAAATTTCACAGCATTATAGAATAATATCCGAAGGTATAAACAAGCGACTTATATAAAATAACCGCGTAGTTCTACGTCAACAATGCGGTCGTATCTTGTACACAACCTCCTATAATTTTTTCACAAAATTGAACTCGGAGATAGTTGAACAAACAATGTTTCGATGACTGTATTGTTCGTTAGAAACAGAGTATTCCTTCAGAAGGGGCCTATTTTGAAGGTGGTGATATAAATTTATATGATAAATTATGCATTTTCTTTAAAAACACAAATTCCTGGTATATATTTGACAGAATTATTAGGCTGATGTTTTAGATATTGGATTGTATGCATTCCTTCGATTTGCAATACATGTATTATTTTTTTTCCGAAAGAGCATTTGCGGTACAGGTTCGGTTTTTTTTTATTTGAAGAAAAAAGCGGTCGAAGCTCATCGTTTGTAGGAGCCTATGATAAAGTTGCACAAGCAGTGAAAACATGTGAGAGATGGTACCGGCAAATCAAAAGTGGTGATTTCGATCTGAACGACAATGACCATCCTGCTGCAGCAGAACAGTTTGAAGACGAGGAATTGCAGGAGTTGTTGGATGCAGACCCAACCCAAACACATAATTGGTAAGCCATAAGAAAGATCTAGATACTCGGAAAATGGGTGCGACAAAAAGTGAGCGAAAATCAAATGGAACATCGCAAAAACATTTACGAAATGCTTTTTCAACTACGCCAAATGTAGACGAACACTGACAACGAAAAATTAATTGATTTTGGAATAACTGGCTGGTCCATCCACGGCAAAGCCAAAATATTGTGTGTGATGGGACTTGGAGGGTATGGTATACCATGGGCTGCTAAAACCGGGAGAGACCGTGAGTACAGATCTCTACCGACAACAAATTATAAACTTAAACTTTGCATTGACGGAAAAATACCAGGCCCAAATACACGATGAGATAAAATTACAGCACGACAATGAACCGGCGCACACCGCTAAATCCATGAAGGACGTAACAAAAACCATTAACTGGAAACCGTTATCGCACCCACCGTATTCTACAGACCTGGTCTCGTCAGATTATCACATTGTTGGTTCAATGAAAGAGCATCTCTTCGCCGAATATTAGGTCGTCGAAAAAGACGGGTGGATAATGTCGGGGACATGATAGGAGAGACGTAGGAATAAATAGTTTTTTATGTTGCTTCCTCATCATGCTAAACTTTTTGGTGGTCATATTTTTGTTAACCTGTTCTTTTCATTTCCCGAACACCCGAGCTAAAGAAGCTAATATACTGCTTCAGCCGTGGAAATGGTCATCACAAAACCCCGGAAACCTGGGGTTTATATATATATATGGGTATATATGCCTGAGATAGTTTTGTAAAACTTTCACAAAATTTCCATGAAGCACGTCATTTAATAGAACGAGCGTTTCAGTACTATGGTACATAAGGTGTAAGACTAATTGAACCTAATTGAAGCATGGTATCGTTTGTTGATCCGCGGAGTGACAAAAGAATTAGGTCCACATACACATACAGATAAAGAGAGTACTTTCATAAATATAAACGCACAAGACTTAAAAAAACATTGTGACATTGTGTGATTGCGAAGATGTGGGTCAATTATGGTCTAGACAATAATTTGATACACTGTTAGTTTCTAACCACAAAATACAGAATGCGGAAATTGTATCTACCATGAGCCGGATAAAGACTGATCTTGCTACACTTAAGCTGACCCTGAGACAATGTAAACACATTAACCCAATCGCGCGGCTTACTTCAATGTCTGGTTCAAGATCAACGGCGATGTTTTCAGTAATGATACCAAAATATTGTTTAAAAAAACTCGTTTTGAATTAGTCATGACGCAACGATACAATGAGCTACTTACGCTTGCCGTTGATATTTTCTGTTTCACTGTTCATACATTCGTACGACTGAAGCAAAACGTGCCCCACATTGTTAAAATCATTTTCCAGCAAAAAAGGAAGCATAATTACGTCGCTTGAGTATTTACGCTGCACACAGCCACTGGTAATTTCGTTCAAATTTTATTCAACTATATCCGTATAGCACTCATAAATTGCCTCAGGTGAATCGATAATTTTGCGCCAAACATAATAAAACGGTCAATACAGAACCAAATATAATTTTATATTGCATCAATTAGAGGATTTATTATGACGAGACTAATTTGAAGAATGACAACGATTAATTTATATATTATGATACATTATTTGGTTAATTCCTTATAAATCCTTAGGGAATGAATTACGAATGCGGTATAATTGTTATCGATACCCGTTACCGTTACCGAGCACTACCCATGACAAATCATTATGACACAAACACACGCCAGCTAAACAGCATCAGCGGTTTCGTAAATATTAGCTATTCAATTCCATCGCGCGATGATCGACATCATAACTGTCACTGTAACCTGTTGCGTGTACTTCAAAACGGTAGACGGTAGCAGTTAATAACCGAAGTGTCTCAATAAATATCCGGACTCTGACATGTCCACCATCTACAGTCTGACCAATTCATTCGGTCAACGGTATCTCAAATTCGGTCCTATTCAGTGGAGCGTGAAATTTCGAAACAACAATAAAACAATACGCAAACTACGCACGAGTTTAGTTTGGATGAAACGCTAGCGACCGAAAAGTGGCCCGTATGTGGACCACTCATGCTAGCGAGATTGATTTTAAAAACAAACTTTAAGAGTCATGCATTCGCAAGTTTTTTTTTTGCACTGGCGAAAATGACCTTGAAAGAAGATACATGCTTAACGTCTACTAAATCTGGAGTTGGAAATGCACACCTCTGCGAAAGTGCATTCGATTTCGCTCAGCATCCGATCAGGGGCAACCTTACTCGCACCGGCTCACCTTGCAGAACATAAATCAGCTTTTGCTCACTCGTGAGCTGTAGCTGACCCACACGGTGCGGGTTGAGATGCGAATGAATAAAATGAAACTTAAACAAATGTGTAGAATGATTGATGTTCTACTTCTCGGAAAGGCACGGAAATACGTAAACTTTCGTTGCATGACGAGTTCAGACCGTTGAGAAAAATGTATAACGTCTAATAAAAACTTTAGCAGTCAATTTATATATTTGCATTGTATAGATAAAACATGAAAATTTCAAATAACGAACTCATCGGCATAAATGAAGGTTCAGACGGTGCAAGTAAACATACGAGTAAGTATAATCAGTTACTACAGTGCAGCTACTCACACCGTGTGAACACATCATGCCAGTTAGTGTCATGTGTGATCCGGCGTGCGAACTACTTCAAAGTTTTTTGAATTTACTCGCACTCGCATCTCGCAAAACATCAAAAACAGAATTCAGGGTTCGAATCAGGGATGCCAAATGTATCATGGATATTTGAAAATATGCGAAAAGATATTTATATACTTGAAAGTTATTGGAAAAACAAATGAAACCCTCATAGTTTCTAAACGAAATTGTTGCTATTTTGTTTTGCACGCAG
Organism: Toxorhynchites rutilus septentrionalis; assembly: GCF_029784135.1. Taxonomy (NCBI): domain Eukaryota; kingdom Metazoa; phylum Arthropoda; class Insecta; order Diptera; family Culicidae; genus Toxorhynchites; species Toxorhynchites rutilus. The sequence continues at coordinate 93,977,359 of NC_073745.1, read as the reverse complement.
GCGGGGCACGCTTTCTTTTAGAGATAGTTTTCATGAGAATCTCTAATATAGAATCATTATCAGGCACAATTTTCATTCAAAATTCACTCACAACTTGCAAAACAAAAAGTATTGTTCTAAGAAACAAAATACATATTCGATTTAAAAAAGTACATTTTCATTCATTATTTTACTTACACAAAGCTGCTGGCAAGGCGAAATAAATAAAATTTAAAAAAATCTTTTAGACTGCCATTTATAGCATCACATACTTCCGGAATTATCTTAGCTATGGATGCTTTCGAGATTCTAAAAAATATCGACAACAATCTGAACGATATTAGAAGAAAGGCACAACAATGCCATTTTTCAATTTCACTCTTGCAGGTATAGCATCCCTCATGAGTGTATCTTGGCGTTGTATTTTTGGACCATCAAGCATCAAATCCAACTCCAACAGTGTTTCCACTTATTCAGGTGTTTTTCTCAACACTGCTCTGTACTCTAGAGGATCATTATCGTAGAGTTCCTTCAATATTGTATTTGTTGCTCTTTTTCCTTGCATCCAATTCCTGCCCCAAATCATTTTGCCTTACTGCTTTTTCGGATAGTACCTTCAGTTCGAAGAAATTCAGCACAAAGTATTTTTATACATATTGTGTAATGATAAATGCAACTGAAAACCTGAGACGAAAACTGCCAATAAAGAAGTCGATTCCGGATCAATCATCTGTCAAATTCGGACCTGATTGCCATTTCTGACTATTTGATGGACATTTGAAAAATCCATCTGGCATCCCTGGTAAGCCAATACTGTAGTATCTAGTTTCTCGTCAGCAACTCACACTGTGTGAACGGACAAGGCGAGTCAACCAATTGTCAAGCGAGTTCACCGGCCCAGTAGCTGCTCACTGTCAAGTCAGCTACTAGCAACGTATAAATGGGCCTTAAGAGACATCAGAACTAAAATAACCCCACAAAAAAAGTCAAAATCGAATATACGTAACCCTTTAAAATTCATAATTAGCGACATTTTTTTTAACAAGCCTCGTATGTTTATTGTAAGACCCTTGTTTCAGTCACAATTCTTGCCATATTCAATATGCAATATATAAATATACTCTTGTGACTTTCCCTAAACTTGTTCTACTGATTTAGCTGCCAAATTCCTTTTTCTTTTGACCTTTTCGTCCATTGCAGTTCAACTCTTTTCCTCCAGTTTTCCCTTGACAATCAACCAGTATTCCTCAAGCTTCTTAGCTCCGACCTATTGGTCGGATTCCAATACGAGGGACAACTTCAGGTTTTCTTCGAAAAAACCACCATATTCAAATGTATTTTGGAAACAACTGCCTTTACTTTCCTGCCACTTACAGGCTTCCTTTCGATGGTTAAAGGTTCTTCAAACACACTAACATAGTTCATTGAATATTTGAAAATCTGTACTCATAAAATAAATAAATGACAGAATAATTCGTTTGTCCGGATTTTTTTGTGTTGAGCCTTCATACAAAAAACAATTTTGTAAAAAATCTATAAATAAAAGTTTGGCAATTGTTTCGAAAATCATTTGTTTGATAATAAACCAAACACGAATTGTCCTAAACAAATGCTGAAGTAGGCAAACCAGACATAGACAAATAACTTCCTTATTGCGGGAGCATGGAGTTACCACACACAATTTCATCAATTTTGGTGGTAATATTATATAATCTCATGAGACCCGTGATGAATCGTGACTTGACACTGTTTCTATATTGTACTTTCAAATTGTTTCTCAAGACCCAAATGTGTATTTGCGATCCGGTTCGTGTATTTATTACTTGTTCGAGTGACAGGGTGGTCCACAGATATGAAAAGAACGAAAGTTTTTTTTCCCATTCTGGGCGTAAGAGTGTAGACAACCAAAATCAACACAACGTCATGATTATGATTAGGCATTGAGTTTGTGAGCTGCGTCATGTCGTGGGGTAATATTCCATAGCCACAGCAACACGCGTAAAGGAGCAAGAACAAGCTTCAAAGAGCTTATGAACATTGACAAAAATAGGTGAAGCCGTTAAAAACTTTAAACCGTTAATTAATTTTAACGGCCTCACCTTCATTGACGTAGGATTACATGCTTATTAAAACCCAAATCAGAAAACAGGTCATTTTTTATGAAATAGTTTTAACGTTGATAACTATTTTCAAATAATTTGCATACCAAGCGAATTGGATTTTGTTTTCTTCCGAAGATTCCCTAATACATAAACTGTTAGAGGGGTGCGAAAAAACAATTTTTCCCCTTTTTTCAAAAATTCCTTTTTTCAAACATATTACAAACTAGCTGACCCGGAACTTCGTCTCACCCACCATTGATATTTTGATTTGAATAAATTCGAATACTCAAGTACCCACAGACATTATTTTTTTTTACGCGATCTATATTCGCGGTTTCTGAGGCACTGAAACTTATTTTTTGAACGACCATCGTATATACCATTTATGAAATTAGTCAAGAGCCGCTACAAAATAATGATGTGTTGTTTAATGGTATTATGTTAATAGTTGGCATGCACTTGATTGGCTCTGGCTGCAAATAGAACGAAGTTTTGCGTTTCTAGCAATTTTGTTTTATCGAACTACGTCAAATGCAGCTTTCGTCCTACGGACAATGAGCGAGGAGAGAGGAACTTCTGCGATTTAACATGTTGAGCCCCACGTCGGCCCCTACAGCCAAAATTGATTTTTAGCACATGTTTTGTCATTACATTGAATGAGCGTAAAAATGACAGAAAATGCCATGATTCTCAAATACGGTTAAGCATTTGTATAATATATATCGTACGGCAATATAAGAATAATACGAGCGAGCGAAACAAGAGACAGGTTTCAAATAAGCACCCATTACTTGGCCACGGCCCAGACCGAGATGGATAGGAGTAAGATTAGAAAACACTTTCCAACTTCAATTTGAAATTAGATGTAATATTATCACACTCCTCCCCAACAACATCATTAGCTACGTGGATAGCGTGATCGTGTAAAACAGCCTGGCATTCCTGCCGGCCTTGGTTCGATTCCCGTTGACGTCGTTTGGACTTTTTTTTTTGAGTGCAATCCCAAAAAAGATGAAAAAAGAAAGAGATGTCTGCTTCCACACATACAAACATTTTAAAGCGTTGGGGGACATATGATATAATATTTGCTTATTTGACGCTTCAAGGCATGAAATGACATGTTTTCTGTCGAAAATGCGATGCTTTCTGACAACGCTAGTTTGGGTGTAGGGGCCATACAAGCGAGACACAAATTTCTGCATATCTCAAGAACTAATCAAGCAAATGAAACTTAATTTGGTATATGGAGGTTTTAGGGGACAATAGATGTTTCTATGGTGGTTTGATACTCCTCCCCATCCCTAGGGAAGCATAACTCGAGAATTAATCAAGCAAACGGAACCAAATTCGGCATGTAGAAGTTTTAGAGGGCAAGAAATGTTTCTGTGGTGGTTCGACACTCCTCCCCCCTCTCTAAAGGAAATGAGGGGGAGGGGTGAAAGATTGCATTACTCGAGAACTAATCAAACAAATCATATAATGACGAGTTTTGGTAGAAGTACTAGGAATTTTATAGTAAAAGGTGATTTTAAAGGGTTGATTAGAAAATTAATCAATGCACAGCGATTGGACCCATGAACGTGCGCTTAGTAAGAAAACGTGAATCGTTGAAGCTATTGAAAACAAAAAAATATTAGGTTGTCAAAAAAGTCCTGCGGTATTTCCGCGAGGTGTCGTTGTAAGCGCGTAGTTCTAGTTGTATTCATTGTATCGAGTCATACTATAGCTTGTTGGAAACGTATTTTACAGTACTACTATGACAAAGGCAAAAATGCATCTCAAGCTGCCAATAAAATTTGTGCACTTTATGGACCCGATACAGTTTCCATTTCCACCGCACAACGATGGTTTCAACGTTTTCGTTCTGGTGTAGAGGTCGTCGAAGATGCGCAACGCTCCGGAAGGCCTGTCGTCGAAAATTTCGACAAAATCGCTGAATTAGCCGAGAAAGACCGGCATAGTAGCAGCCGTAGCATCGGCCAAGAGCTGGGGATAAGTCATCAAACCGTTATTAACCATTTGAAGAAGCTTGGATTCACAAAGAAGCTCGTATATTGGTTGCCACATACGTTGACGCAAAAAAACATCTTTGACCGTATCGACGCATGTGAATCGCTGCTGAATACAACAAAATCGACCCGTTTCTGAAGCGGATGGTGACTGGCGATGAAAAGTGGGTCACTTACGACAACGTGAAGCGTAAACGGTCGTGGTCGAAGCCCGCTGAAGCGGCTCAGACGGTGGCCAAGCCCTCATTAACGGCCAGGAAGGTTCTGCTGTGTGTTTGGTGGGCTTGTCAAGGAATAATCTATTATGAGCTGCTTCCCTATGGCCAAACGCTCAATTCGGACCTGTACTGCCAAAAACTGGACCGCTTGAAGGTAGCACTCATGAAGAAGAGACCATCTTTGATAAACAGAGGCCGCATTGTCTTCCATCAGGACAACGCCAGGCCACACACTTCTTTGGTGACGCGCCAGAAGCTCCGGGAGCTCGGATGGGAGGTTCTTTTGCATCCGCCGTATAGTCCGGACCGTGCACCAAGTGACTACCACCTGTTTTTGTCCATGGCGAACGAGCTAGGTAGTCAGAAGTTAGCAACAAAACAGGCCTGTGAAAATTGGCTATCCGAGTTTCACGCCAATAAAGAAGCGAGCTTCTATAACAGGGGTATTATGAAGTTGGCATCTCGTTGGGAACAAGTCATCGAACAAAACGGCGCATATTTGACTTAAAACAGATGATTGTAACTAATTTTATGAACAAATGAAAATTCAAAAAAAATACCGCAGGACTTTTTTGACAGCCTAATATTTTAGGTGGGATGAAGTTTACTGGGTCAGCTTTTAAGAAAATAAAAATATATATGATTAGTTTTCGGATATTTTACAAAATATGACTGAACACACTTTCGAGATGAAAATAATGGATGGAAAATAAATTTTCTATATGAGGGGCTCAGAATGAAAGAGGTGTAAGTGATTTGATCGATTTCTCTACATCGACTCTCTCTTTGGGTCATAACTTAGCTGCAAATACATTCCCAGCTGTATTTACCAATGTGGAAAATAGGTCGGAACCTCATCTATCGGATTCTATAGCAAACTTAAATTGGAAAGTTTTTGCAGTTGAGTTATTAACTAAATAAAAAGTTGATGAAGTGAAATCGATCAAGTCACTTACACCCCTTGCATTCTGAGCCCCTCATATCTAATATGTAATATCTTATATATTTAACACAGTTTCTATGTATGTTAGCGATATCCGTTTTATATATTCGCATATTATTCTCTATCAGTTTGCCAAAGACAGTTTTAAATTGTTCAAATTTTAAATTAAATTTTTTACTACTGAAGTAGTAAATATAACTTAATAACTAAAAATTTCGATGCATTCTAAAATAATATCCGAAATAATAAACAAGCGGTTTGAATAATATTATTTCGTACTTCTACGTAGAAAATGCGGTCGTGTCCTTGGCACAACCCCTTACAATTTTTTTCATTTTCTTTAAGATTCTGAATTCGAAATAAACGAAGATGTGTGATCACAGCATGGAAAGGAGTGTTATGTTATTACGAAAGACTTGGTTATGACGTCCGATCTTTAGGAGGCAATAATACTCTAGGAGACATTTTTTAACTTGGCTCACTTCGGCTAAACCTTTTTAAAATTTTCTTCGATCATAAAATTATAAAACCAGAAAGTTTACACCCAAATGGGCACAACATTTCTCGTGCGAAGTACAACGACATTCAACATCTGATGAAATGTGTACCTTCTGTAAACCATGAATTCTTTATGAAGCTAGTTCCCAATGATCAAAACATTGTTGATATTGATTATGACCCGACCAGCCACGAGGAATCAAATTTTTTTCTTAACCATTTTGATATAATTATTGTAGGAACGATTCAGACTAAAAAAAAAATCCAACCACGCTGAACTGAAAACCATATTCTGCGACTTTCATTCTGCCAAAGTGAACTGAGTGCGTGTGTACCAAAACTAAAGTCATTCCTTTCTATATGTATGTGTTATTTTACAGATTTTCATAATCTCAGTGCTTTGAAGACATCACATTTGTAACACGTGAACGATAAAATAATAGATTTGATCCGCCACGGTCAATTAGTGGGAGCCCAAATTTCAAATTGAAACATCACAAAATAATGTTTTTGACGCTGGTTCGTTTTGGCAGAACCCCGACCAAATGTCCTCCAAAAATGTATTTAATTATCGTTGAATGAGCCAGGATAGAAATACAAAAAAATGCAGAATAATTGATACAATTTAACCATAAAAATGAATTTTGTTCGAGCCTGTTCAGCTTTTTTCAAAACAGGGAGAGAAACAAGAAATATTACAATACTAAATGATCTAAGAGATCCGTCTCATCCTCGTCAATGAGAATGAGTTGCTACTGCCAAGCATCACTCATGTGTATTCTCTATGCAATTCAACTGGTTCAGGTCAATCACGGAGAGCAACTATGAAGTGTACAGTCTATCCGAGCTCAAGCTTGAGCTGAGAGATCCGTCTCGTCTTCGACTGGCAATTTTGAATATTAAGAAATATGTTTCGATTAGAACGAAGCAATTCATGAACCAAGAAGGCATACTAGTATATCACATACTTGCTGAATCAATTCTAACTGAAAAGTATTACATATACACACTTTTTTTGAGATTTTGTGTCCGACAGTGTGAGAGGTTTCGGAGGAATGTTATACGAATAGTTTCCTATTTCCTACAAAATGCCTCCGAGTACCTTACATAGCAACTTGAAACATTTTTCTGAGAACCGAGTAAGCACGAAACATTACGTTGTTACTTTATAACGTTTCATGCCCTACGTGTCAAGCTTAACAACCATTGAAACACCACCAGCTTCCACTTCTCGTTTTATGTTCACCACACCACATCATCACTCAGATTCGCACAGCGGATTTATTGCTGTCGCATACCATTATGCTCGACCGACTAACCTTGACTTTAATCGACTGTCCGCACTAGAAATGATCTTAAATACGCATACCAGTTGCGGTTGGTTGAAACTATCACATGCACTTTCGGACCTTGAATTGCAAAATCTGGTCGAGTTTTTTTTCTCCTCGTCACTTTGCATCAGGTCCATAACTAGCTTAGATCACGCCCCTTATTGGAGGTTCGTGTGAGTCACATGGACAAATTCACCAAAATAACCCATCGACCGCTTTGTTGATGAATCGCTAGAATCCATAACACAATTAAGCACTCTAAGCACCTCTGCACGAACGTCCGCCGGCACGCGATCAGAGTTACGCACAAACGACACGACAATTCCCGAAATCACGTTCAATCAGAATGGAACTGCAAGCAGTACTAACCGAAGCCAGGAGCCGTTTTGGCGTGATAAAAGAATCGGTAGGCTGAAACGGGCTTTTGCGGTTGACTTCGGCAATGATCTGTCTGGTTGAGAATCGTGTAAGGTATTGCTGATCTGCTCATTTCCATCCGTGCCACATGCAGAACTGCATGGAAAGGTGGGTGAAAAATGCACCCAATGGTAGAACATCTGGCCTTAGTGGTTAGGCCCCGTTTATTGTGCAACAGCTTCTCCAGCAAGCTCATTGGCCACAGAGTGGATCAAACGCGCAGGTATATTTTCCCCTTCGAGAGAATGAGATGTCCAGTTTCAGCACTTTCGTTCCGCACTGTTAGTTCAGAGAACTGCAGTTGAATAAGGGTATGGGTTGCCAATTATCAATCGGAAAGGTCGCGATTTCTACGCATTCCACTGCGAACGTTTCGGTGAAAAGGGGTTAAGTGTTGATCTGTGGTGCGTTTTGGTTGTGCCGAATAACAAGCGTTCAAGTTCAAGTTCAAAATCCGTCGGAAGCGACTAGAATAGTATTGGACAAACAATGCGATTGCCATAAAATGGAATAATACTGCTGAGAGAAAAAAGATGCACCTTGAGACACAATTGAATCACTAACCATTGGATATCTTAATTAATTTTTCCTTCGAGCGTTGGTTGTTGGCTCAAGCAATTATGGTTTCGATTTCTTTGCAACTTTTCAACATTATCTGCGTGAGGGTGATGCTGTCATCTTAAATGGAGCTGCAATTAGGTATTGGAGACTTCCATCAAACTAATGACTCAAAGGGCGCTGTTTTGCTTCTGGACAGACCGATAGTTAAGAAAGAAAATGATGATTATGGGAATTCCCATTGAATGAAGTGACTGAGTTATCAATTGAAGGTTGCTTATTAATATTTGTATCCTTTGTTGTAACCCAATGAGAAGGTCAGTTATTTCTTTTTCCAACGAATTGATTAGTGAATAGTGACAAAACACGGGTAATTATGGAAATGGCAACATTTAGGTTTAAAATCCACTTTAACTATTTTTTCACATGTTCCCTGCTAATTTTTCATTTTACTTGGTTGGTTAATTGGTTGGTTCAAGTTAGGCGAACAAGGTAAATCACTAACTAACAAGTCTATATGTTGAAACTCTTTAGAATAAAATTGTTGAGCCTGGTGAATCCAATCGTTACACGTGGATCGTTACACAAGTCCCATACTGTCAGCACTCAGCAAGAAATAAGAAATAGCTCTAGTATATATAGTTCCAGGAAAAAACAGGAATGTTATCAACTATGTTTAGTATATTATGTATGTTATGTTCCCCGAAGTACGTTATGCAATTTTCTTCGTTGTTCGCGCCACGTGTAGCGAGCGCTTACGTGTTCTGACATGTCAGGACAAATCAATTGAAATCCTCCATTTTGTCAGCAACAGGAATTTTCCATTCACTACCCGAAACAATTGCTCTCCATTTCATTCCATCGTATCACCCCGCAACGTGCGAGAGCGAGATGAAATAAGTACCAACCACGGCTTACAGAGACAAGGCTAGTTCTTTAGCGAGTAAAAATTTTTTTTTGATGACGTCATCCGAGTCGTCAGTGTAAACAGTCGCCAGTTGTATTTTGTTTTCCGACTTACGCGTAAATGTTCCTGAAATGAAAAATCGAAAATGGTTCAATGCGCTGTGAGCGGGTGTATAAATTATGAAAATGACATAATCGGGCCAAAAAAGAGATTCTTTCGCTTTCCGAAAAACCGAGAATTATGTTCTTTGTCGATAAATGTTTTATCAAATTATTCATGGTGTTAAATATAATCAACTATATTATCAACGCACAAACTTATAAAGCACGAAAAATAAAAAATAAGAACACATTGTTTACTTCAACGTCTCAGATGATGTCACTAAAAAATGACTGATCCGCAGTAGCTAGCCTTGTCTCTGTAAGCCGTGAGTACCAACATTACAAACGAACAGCACCCGAGCGAGCCGAGTGGAGCCGACAGGATAATCACCCCACCAACTTCCGACAAACATAAAAGCAACGCACAACGTGATTCATCATCCCAGTTTTTTCCTCACCATCGATGTGAAAGTGACGTGTATTTAGTGAAATATACAGAGAAATTTGGACTCCAAAAAACTTGTGTTTTTTCAATTTCCACAGTGTGCTTAGCCAGAACCATTCCAACCGCAGTTAGCCCGGTTTATGCGCTAACATTCGTTTTGAAAAATCAAGTCAATGTATATGCAAGATTAAATTAAAATACATAAATTGAAATAAACACTATTATTTTTCATTCAATAAATTTACAAATGTGTGTGTCGTTCAATTGGTAATTTCTCTGAGCCAAATTCAAAATTGCATGCACCAGACTTTTCCTTTCTGCCTTTAAAAATATATATACCGTCGATGGAGGAGAAAATGGGCCAAAAATGGAGAATGTTACTATTAGTAATATCATGACAAACATTGCGAATATTTTTGAAAGCTCTGAACCGTTTGATACGAGACATATTTCCACAACTTCCAATGCATAATACTTAACTGTAGTATAAATAGTTATTATTTTATAATTCATCCAAGTTTGATTTGTAAATAGCCATCAAATAACACATCAGTAAAAATCTCATGTCCAGCATTATACAGAACTACTAAAATTGTAAATATTGGATAGAATTATTCTTTAAAGTCATGCCAGATGAGTTACTGATTTTGAACATCAAAAATTTTTATGAGTTTTTTTGAAAAAGGGAATTTTTGGAAAAAATGAGAAAAAAGTGATCTTTCGGAACACCTTAAAATAGAAACGGTCACCTATTTAATTTGATATGTAGTAGGTCATCCGAATCAGTACAATAATTTAAAAGTTATGAATTTGAAAAAAAAAAGGCATTTTGGAAAAAATAGGAAAAAAATATTTTTTGGGCAACCCCAAAATGGAAATGATCACCCTAATGATGAAAAATACGGGTCTAATGTTTTGCGATAAAGAACAAAACTACCACTTTTCACGAAAATCTGAGGAACACTATATCGGTTTGACATGGAATGGCGTATATAAACATTTCCATCGCACTTTTATGTGGATTGACACTAGTTTCGTAACTCAAATAATCATTCAAGATACCTCCATGTTGTTAAATTATCTTGAAATTATTGAGAAACTTGCTGACCCGGCAAACGTTGTTCTGCCAAATAAATTATTTCTATTAAATATTTTTATGACAACAAACAACAAACAACAATAACTAATATTAGGCTGTCAAAAAAGTCCTGCGGTATTTCCGCGAGGTGTCGTTGTAAGCGCGTAGTTCTAGTTGTATTCATTGTATCGAGTCATACTATAGCTTGTTGGAAAGGTATTTTTGCGCGCTATAATACAGTCCTTGACAGTGTTTTGTTTGGTTAAGTCGTTCGTGAGTTATAGTGTCGCAAATATGGAGCAAAATAAAGAGAAAATCCGACATATTTTACAGTACCACTATGACAAAGGCAAAATGTATCTCAAACTACCAATAAAATTTGTGCAGTTTATGGACCCGATACAGTTTCCATTTCCACCGCACAACGATGGTTTCAACGTTTTCGTTCTGGTGTAGAGGTCGTCGAAGATGCGCCACACTCCGGAAGGCCTGTCGTCGAAAATTGCGACAAAATCGCTGAATTAGCCGAGAAAGACCGGCATAGTAGCAGCCGTAGCATCGGCCAAGAGCTGGGGATAAGTCATCAAACCGTTATTAACAATTTGAAGAAGCTTGGATTCACAAAGAAGCTCGATGTATGAGTGCCACACACGTTGACGCAAAAAACATCTTTGACCGTATCGACGCATGTGAACCGCGCTGAATCGCAACAAAATCGACCCGTTTCTGAAGCGGATGGTGACTGGCGATGAAAAGTGGGTCACTTACGACAACGTGAAGCGCAAACGGTCGTGGTCGAAGCCCGCTGAAGCGGCTCAGACGGTGGCCAAGCCCTCATTAACGGCCAGGAAGGTTCTGCTGTGTGTTTGGTGGGCTTGTCAAGGAATAATCTATTATGAGCTGCTTCCCTATGGCCAAACGCTCAATTCGGACCTGTACTGCCAACAACTGGACCGCTTGAAGGTAGCACTCATGAAGAAGAGGCCATCTTTGATAAACAGAGGCCGCATTGTCTTCCATCAGGACAACGCCAGGCCACACACTTTTTTGGTGACGTGCCAGAAGCTCCGGGAACTGCATCCGCCGTATAGTCCGGACCTTGCACCAAGTGACTACCTCCTGTTTTTGTCCATGGCGAACGAGCTAGGTAGTCAGAAGTTAGCCACAAAAGAGGCCTGTGAAAATTGGCTATCCGAGTTTTACTCCAATAAGGAAGCGAGCTTCTATAACAGGGGTATTATGAAGTTGGCATCTCGTTGGGAACAAGTCATCGAACAAAACGGCGCATATTTGACTTAAAACAGATGATTGTAACTAATTTTATGAACAAATGAAAATTTAAAAAAAATACCGCAGGACTTTTTTGACAGCTCAATATATTGTAAATATGTTTGAATGGTTTTACGTGTTTGATCCATTCGTTGATGAAGATCAAACGAATATGTGGCGATAAGAGCTATGATATACAGAGGAATTGAGCGCTTTAGACGATGACCGCCGACAACAATAAAAAAAAACAAATCATTCAAACTATCTTATTTCAATGTATTTCATTTACGTAACATTTACGTAATTTACGTGTTTGATGTGGAGTGTTAATATGCAAATAAGCAAAAAATGAATAATGGCAATGAGTAAAATGTGAAGTGAAAGAAAGTGACATATTTTTGTCTTAAAGTAGAAAATGAAATAAAGAAAATCAATATTAATTTTGTTCAATTACGGTCTTGTTAGTGAAAAATAGGTTTTCTAAATGGACAGCCAAACTCATGACTGTTGGGTCCCGTTCATGAAACATGAATCATGAAACCAAAGATATGACAGACAACTTCTTTGATATACCGGTCAATTTGTTGGCGCATTATTTCGTCGTTGTCATTCAATTGAGAAATAGTCACATCGATATTCTGAATTTGATACACAACCATATTGCTTCCTTTATCTTTCATTTGTATTTACTGATTTTCGCCGAACAGCGGAACTCAACATTAATATAAACATGTTTTGCTCAGCTGAGTCGAATATGGCACCACCAATAGTTCAATTCAATTATTTGTTTTAGAGAGGCTTTAAACTTTGCAGTTCATTCGTCTCCAATCCGATAGTTGTCCGTTTCTTCGTTTTTATATTGGATGTCCACCTACCCTTGTGGTCGTGTTTTCCATTTGCAACGCAAGGCGATAAAAGCTTCAGATCACCGCATGGGCCATGAACCATGTTTGTGGGAACAATATCAAACACTAACCCATATTTCGGAATCCGATTGGTCTGAATGCCGATCGGATTCCACGATTCGAACGAAATCGTCTTTCGCATTCTGAAATCTGTTCGACCCAAATTTAATCGATCTATGGAAATGTAGCAACCTTGCCTTCATGAAAAATAGAAGTTGTGTAGAGCTATTGACATAGTCCTGACCCTAACTCAATTTTTTTTCTACATTTTTTTAACTACATTTATAAAACATTATCCATAATATAAAAACATTATCAGATACAATTTTTGTACACGATTTTCACCTGCTCATACAAACATAAATACAAAACATATTTATAAGGGTACATCTAATTTCCATCAATATGTTTCGTTTTAAAATCGAGTTTATTTCATGTATTATCACAATATCACAACTTGTTTGGACTCGAGTCAAACATATCACAGAATGAAAAAGGTGATCTGTTCGAGTTATTCCGACTCGATCGTATTTCAGAATACGGGTGAGTAGTCGGTCAGTAGACGGATCTGGAAATTCCGAGGCAATTACACTATCGATTTCCATAACAATGCATTGCATTTTAGCCTGGAAATAGCAAAGGCTGTGTTGGCATTACTTTTGATAGCTTCTCGCAGGTGAATTTATTCGTCCTCATGCTGCTTCTGTCGATTGTGTCGTAGGAATCGCAGTCGTTCGTTCGCCCCTTACCTTCGCGTACATGCCGACCATAAATTTTTGGCACAGCTCACGACATCGTAAAATGACGTTGCCCTAGCTGCGTTGCATCATCGTTCAATAATAAAAATCCATCGAGTCCTCTTGTTTGTTTCGTCTCTTGTAACTACATATTTATAAATCATTGAATCAATACAAGTGTTCTCCAGCTGATATTTATCATTATTATTTATCTGGAAAGATGACAATAGCGTGATTGACATTTTACTATCCGAGCATGTGTGGTCTGAAGGATTACAATAATTCATTGTGCATACTCGATGAGGTTTCCAGTACCTCATCGATGCCCCTAGCTTCAGACCAATTGAGGTTACTTCCGCATATGTGGGTGAAAGTTCGATGAAGTCATTTGTCATTCAACAACGTAAATGAAACGTTCTGTTGAAAAATTGAGTTGCGGTTAATTTTCTTATTTGGATATTGTGTTTACAAAAATACTAAAATCGTGAAATTAAAAATAAAATAAAAAAGGTGACACGGGGTTAAAAGGATGACAATTTTCTCATGTTTTTTTCCTGGAACCAAATTAAAAAAAAGTACACAATAAAAAATTATTCAATTTATTCAGAAAAATTGTTTTTTTTTTTTGCAAAGTGTCACCTTAATCAGTATTAAATATACGGTAATCGGTATCCTAGAGGTATGTCATATAGTTTACGACCTATTCTTATGCATAACAAACATTTTGTGCATAATTTCATTAAAATCGGCCGAGCCGTTTCGAAGGTGTTCGGCCACGAACATCGTGACACGAGATTTTTAATATATAGAGATTGATTTCCAAACACTATTATTAATAGAAAGTAATATTCACTACTTTCATCCATTGTCTACCCCTCTAAGGGGTGAGATTGGGTCAACTTTCATTTAATCGTAGTTCAGTGAAAAATTTATATTATTCAACAATTTCTTGAACACTTAAGAGTGTTCATCATGAGAGAACATTTCTACGTATTCAGAATTATGTTTTACTTTAATTTACGATAGTTATTCAACAAAAAGTTCGAAAACTACCTTTTTTGACCCATTTTCACCCCCATCGACGGCATTTGTATTATAGAAAATAATATATAAAATGAAACTATAAATGAATGATCAAAATTTGATTCTCCTGCTTGGCTCACAATGACTTGCTAGTTACCAACTGACCGATTGTCGCAAAGCTTTAAAATGGGATCGTTATGGTTATGTCGTCCCCATTATGCCACACTCGTCTTCATTGTATCTTTGGTGTATATGAATCAATTTTTTGGTCGTGAATGTACGGAAAAAAAATCATCATCGAATTTCAAAAACCGACCATGTACAATTTGTTTATTGGCCCAAAAAAATTACCTGTGCAAAGTTTCACCTCAATCGGACATCATCTAGGGGTGCCTCAAAGCGCTCAAAGATTTGATTTTTTGATCCTCGAAAATCTTCCAAGGGGGATGTAAAGGAAATTTGAAAAATCGAAATTTTTTTTCGATGTGAAATGTCTTAAAAATGCATAAAACGTCGAGTCATCTCGAAAAAAAATTTTTGGCCGAAAATTGACCTTTTGGCTATAAAATTTGGAAATCTGTCCTTTCCTCATTTTTGTTCTCCATAGAATTCTACGCACGGCTAGAGCGTGAATACGATCGCTGTCCGAAACACAGCATCAAAATCTTCATCGGGGTCCTAAACACACAGATCGGCCGAGAGGAGAAGCTCTGGCCGGTTATTGAAAGGTTCAGCGTCCATCCGCGAACCAAAGAAAATAGCCCAAGACTGATCGACTTATCTGCTTCCAATAACATGACCATCGAATCGTTACACGTTACACCGTTCGTTTCTTCAATGGGATGTATTATATCAAAAATTGACTCCTTCTTTCATATTCAAAAAACTAAAATATATGAACAAGAAAATCGATTATATACAGTGGAATTAAAATGGAGACTGTACATCATCGAGTCCGCCCAGTAGCTAGTTGTAGCGTTAGTCAATAACCTCACCAAGATGTTTAGTGGCGTTAAAAACAATTGTGACATATTCAAGTGCAAATCACCGTAAACTAAACCTATAAAAATAACGTTAATTTAACCCACTTTCTAAAATCGATGAAACTCACAGTCACGACAGAACCCACCCATTGCCATTACCGCTTAAGAAATCGTAATAAATTCACAGCCTAAAATATTCAGATTAACATATTATATCCGTTAGAGAATCTTCGGCTAATATCCACAAAAATAAGCAGCGATGGTTGTTAGCGGTTGATTGGTGATATGAATAACGAAGTCTATGAACTTGAGAATATTAAAAAAAAAAAAAGGTTGGATCACCGGCTTCGGCAATCTTGGTCCGATGTGATTACGGCAAACATTGAATGCGAATTTTGCCAAAGATACACGGTGAAGGTGAAATGGCCGTGAAATTGCAAACATCGTCATGAGACGGGGTGTGTGTGTGGGAAACTTGACTGATAAAAAATACAGCAAAATTAAGGCCAGATGAGTCGCCCGAGAACTTAAATAAAAGGACGTTCAGTTCATCAAGGATTAAATCCATATATGGATGCTCGTGTTCAAGTGCATTCAAAAGTGCCACAATGTTGGTATACCGAAGGATAGCTGCTGCATTTCCGATATGAATGGGGTTTCATTATACAACCGAATCAGCAGGTAAATCTTCGGCTGGACGTAAAACAAAAAGTTACATTGTGACACAGACAAATGTGACTGCAAACAACCGAAAAAAACTGGACGACCAATAAATTAAACATACGTGTAATTGCAGTGCACAAACTAAACTACCTTTGGACACTTTTTGCAGTGCCTCAAGCACGTCTTATGGCGCGTAACATCGTAAACCACTTGTCTCGCGTTGTTACCTCCGCTAACTTGAAACCCATCCCCTGAACCATCACTGTACCTGTACATACGCTAACTGAAGGCGACAGCGGGAAAAATATGCGCGAGGATCGCGCCAGAGAGTGCATTCGACGTCGTGCTTTGTATTATGCTTTACGATTATTGCAAATTATGCTCGAGCAGAATTTACAGCGATGCATAACGTATGCGTCGTTGGCGATCTGAAGAGTTTACTTCTGCACTCACTCATCTGGCGTTTGATATTTACAAGCTCATTAGAAGGCGTTGGATAATAATATTGGAAGCACGAGTCGGAAAATTTTGTGTTGAAAGTTAATTGAAAGACACTATATATCGTAGTTTTATGATCGCATCCAATTATAATGCAATGAGCATAAACCACAATGTTGATTATATGCCCTTCATAATGTTCACACTAATTGTGTAATGCGGACTATTCGAGCTCCATGTCTAAACATTCTAATTTAAAGCAATTTACAACGTCATAATGTTAAAATTTGTTGTACTCAGCGAGAACCAACGGTAATAAAAAGCTATTTAAATTCTTTACTAGTTTAGTGCTAGAACTAATCAATTGATTATTGCCTACAAACTATAAGCACAAACAATCTGATCAATGAGCAATCAGGGAGGGTCACCAAGTCATTCTGCGCCTAACAGCGTAGCGAAATATGGAAAAAAAAACAGATTTAAACTCAAGCTAAATCGATCGTTATGGGTCATTTTTCACTGTTGCTATACATGACTGAACAAAACGAGAACGCCATTTTGCGCAAATGTTCTCTGCGCTTAAGGAAATCGCTTTTGTTTGGGCCTTCCATGTTTGAAGAGAAAATATTTCCGTTACCAACAAGTTCAATAATAATGTATCGAACATCGATTGAGTCACAAATGTGGAAACTATAAAAAAAACCCTCCCCTACATAAGATTTACAAAATTTTCAAAGTATGTCAAATGAGATGTGCGAACATGCGTAACCGGGGCTTCACAAACAACCATCATCCTCCGCTGAACTTTTTAAATTTGTTTGGCCTAAATCAATCTACTTATCGATTTATGCAACTAAGTTTGTCCTTCCAGAGAATTGTTCATTAATATTTTAGGGATCATATGTTGTCATAATCAGAATCTGATTCTTTCACTATTTCCAGGTTCTGATCGTTCGATCCGTGACCATCAACACTTTACAGCTCCAATCTCCAGCAAAAGTACACTGCTAATATTCACCGAAAAAGGAAGGTTACGAATCGTTCATTTCGAGGGTATGCATAGCATTTTGTAGCTTTGGTACAGTTTGCGATGAAATATTACTCTAATTTAATCCAAACTTTAATCGATCGGTTTTGAAAAATCGAATGAACGTATCAATATGAAACATTCACAAGAGTTTGGGGGATACACTAGGCTGAAAATTTACCTGCCAATATTAAAACTCACTGCAATATTTGAAAATTAACAGGAGATTTTCAAAAACACAATAAAAACGTGTTTTTTGCAATAAAAAAAATTAAATAATATTTTTTCGCCAAAGCAGCAAATTAGGTTTGTACAAAATTTATTGGAGTTTTCAAAACTGTCTTTCGGTTTGCGATGCGATCATTATCTATTGAATTAATCATTTTCAATTACGAAGGGGTAATTTTTCATTTACACAAAAATATCTGTGTATGCAAAGGTTCCACAGAAACATTCTAGCAATCAAATGAGAACTGTTTGATAATTTTGATTGGATTTGGAATTGACTTGGTTAGCGAAAAATGTTGTTAGTCTACAAAAAGTTTGAGAAGAACAGAAAGGAATCGATTTTTTTATTTTTTTTTTATTTTTTTTATATATCTACACACACCCAGATAAAACAATGTCCTCGAAATTAAAAGTTGAAGCTTCAAAATGATGTACATATCATCTTCATGCGTTAATTTTTAACGAAGTTGCATCATTTCGAAAATCATCCTAAAATTTCAACTTCGTCCTATTCCCTAAATTTTTGTCGAGTCTATAACAGTGCGCATATGTCGTGTAAAACATAGACAGTCTGTAAAACACCGGATCACCGCAGACGAAAACAGAACCGTCATATGTCTTACGAAGTTCGTCGCAAAGCGGACGAAATGCGATACGATTGTATACATGAAATATTTCGATACTAGATCGATCGAAATTCATATAACGCCTAAATGTAGGCTTGACGAATGTTATCATATCACTACGTGCAATGTGAAGTCAATTCTAGTATTGAAATATTCAGATGTATGAAATCGTTTTGAAACCTAGAAAAATATCAGACGATAGAATGAAATGTTTCCAAGCGTTCCCATAGATAATGATCAGATGACAAAATACACTCGACAAAAAAATATAGGAGCAAAGTGCAACTTTGAAATTTTTCTAATCGTTGGTATATAACTGATGGAGATGAAATGATCATCTACAATTTTTAGTTTTAAAATCCTCTTCTCATATATTTTGGCATTGGCGTGTGTGTGTGTGTGTAATGGTCAATTTTTCGGATTTTCTTTCTGTTTTTCCAAAGCTTAGGTTTGAAGGTTACCCACTCATCCAGAGATACCAATCCTCCTGATTTCCACAGGATTTCTCGCTCCGTTCCCTGATATTCTGACACTCAATTTGGCTTATTTTTCCTGATTTTCGCACTTTTTATTTCATCAGAATAAAAATTCTCCGCAATAAATACACTGGGATCACTGCCAAAGTTTTTCCGATTGGAAATTAGATCTGTCATAATAACTCACATAAAAAAACTCTCCGGTCCGCACTTGTATAATACTCACTCCTTCTTTCGTTTATTATTTATGTATTCCGAAGCAATTCGCGTTATTGGAAGTAGAGGAGGTAGAGGTTTAGAAATGTTAACAGATAAGAAAAATCAATCCCCTAGTATTTGGTAGGGCCCTCCTTTGGCGTCCAACGCTTCCTGCAAGCACCGAGGCGAGATATCTGATCACTGTAGACGGAAGTACCTACCAGATCTCCGTAATCGTCGTTTTAAGTTCAGCTTCGTTCCCTGGATTTCGATGGATGGTTCTTGATTTCCTACCATATATACTCGATAGTGTTCAAGTTCGGTGATTTCGATGGTGTTTTGAGTTGATTGAGACATAATAGAGCAGGCATTCCAGCACATTCCAGCATTCCAGAAGTCAGTTTGCTTCGGGTCATTATTCTGTTGAAAGTAGTAATCACGAGGGAGACCGAATTTCTGAACGAGAGACTGCAGGTTACGTTTCAGGAAGATCAATTAAGTCATCTTGTCCACCGCCGAATCGATGAACAACATGGTTCCAGTTCCAGAAGCCGCCTATGTACCATGCCGTTTTACTGTGATTACCAAATGCTTAATCTGAAGCACCGATCCTGGTTTCCTCTACACCATCTGTCTTCCATCCGATTCAAAGAGATTGGTTCCGGCTCATCCGTATAAAAGACCTTGTTCCAGAACTCCTTAGGTCTGTTTACATGTGCCTCAGCAAACTGTAGTCGTTTTTTCATATTCACCTTTGAGAAGAAATACTTTTCACGGTCAACACGACCTCTCAGATTGTTCCTGTATGCTGCCCTCCAAACGATGTCTGCGCAGACAGATCTTCCAATGATGCCGGCTACTTCGGTAGTCAATTTAGGAATGTTTGTTTTAGGGTTCTTTCGCAATGTTCGAACAATTACCCGTTCATCATCAGAAGATAGGATCCGTTTGCGTTCTCTACCGGGAGATTTTCCATGGTTCCTTCGTATATCCATTTGTTTATGATTTTCTTCACTCTAGAGTGGGTTCTTCCAACAGCAGATGCTATTTCCTGTAATGTCTTTCCATGACAATTCATACTTATTATTATTGTATGTATAACAATATCTATTTCTTTTCTCTGACTTGCAATTTTGATAAAAAAAAAAATCAAACATCAATAAAAAACAAAACCCAACACTGCTCAACCAATGGTTAAGTACCCAATCACTGATGAAAAAAGTACGCTAATTCGCAAAGAAACTTACTTACAAGACTTATTTATTCGGAGAAATTTAGGGTGTACACTCAATTTTGCGATGCCTAGAATAGAGATTGTTTTCAACTTTTAGGAATAAACAATCAGCGGAAAACTCGGAATTTTATTGCACGTACAACTAGTTAAATGTGTGAGTAATAAATATGCATCAAAAGATTGTTGCATACAAAATATTTTATACCAAATAAAGGGTAGGTATCACCAAGTAGCATTTGTACACTCAATTTTGCGATAGACTGTACATTGTTGACATTAATAGAAGCTCGAAGTTGGAATGAAAGAATGATACACTATCAGATGTTCACATCCAAAACCAGTTCATTCTGAGAGTACGCAGAGCATTCAGTATTTCTGGTACAATTTGCGATGAAGTACTCCTCTAATTTGAAGTACTCCTCTAATTTACTACAAAATCGGCTAGAATAAACGGCTAAACGTATCAATATGAGACGTCACAAATGTTAAGGGAATACAGTAGGCTAAAAGTTTGCCTGTAAACATTAGAACTTACTGCGATATTTGCAGAATTACAGCAGATTTTGTAGAGTACTTCAAACATCCTATTTTTAGCACTATATTGAAATGGATGCAAAAAAAAAATATTTTTTTTCAATAAAATAACAAATTACGCTTGTGCAGAATTTAGTGGAGTTCTCAAAACTGCGGTGCGATGGTTGTCTATTGAATAATTCATCATCAAAGACGAAGGGATAGTTTCTCATTCGAACTGAAATATCTCTGTATGAAAAGGCCCTACTGGAACGTTCTGGGACCAAATGAATGCTGATTGATGAGGTTAATTAGATTTGCTGTTGAGTTGATTAGCAAAAAATTGTGTTAGTCCCAGGGATGCAAAATTTCGAAAGAACATATTGAAATCGAAAAGAAAATTTTGTCAATGCGAAATATCTCAACCAACACTTTTCACTTCTTTCTATTAGGGCATCCGCACCAATGCGTTACTATTCAAGGCTTCTAGTCTCGAGTTTTATCCGTTGCCAATTTATTAATTCGTCGATTTGCGCACCCGTCGTTGCCATCGCGGTTGTTATATTATTTCTTTTTCGCATCGCAGGTTGCGAAATACGATTGCTATTACTAGAAGAAAAGACAAGTGTCAGTTGATTCTCTTTTCGTCGCGTTCATTTTTTGGTAGATAAATGTAATATATACACTTCCGAAATAATACTTCAGAGCAAAATCACAAAAAAATGAACACAAGACGAATGAAACCCCCAACAGATGTTTGACATTTCTTGAAAATAGCAACACTTGGCTCGGTTGCTATCATGTTGCCAAATTTGTTAACTCACTATTTACCGAGAGACAGATTACTATTTCCCACACCTGAACCGCAACCACCAGTGGGGTTGCTGCGTTATGGTGAGGGTTGTCAAAATGTCTGTAACAACGCATTGGTGCGGATTTATCTACCAAAAAATGAACGCGACGAAAATAGAATTAACTGACACTTGTCATTTCTTCTAGTAATAGCAATCGTATTTAGTAACCTGCGGTGCGAAAAAGAAGTGATACTATAGCAACCGGTATAGCAACGACGGGTGCGCAAATCGACGAGTTAATAAATTGGTAACGGCTAAAACTCGAGACTAGAAACCTTGAATAGTACCGCATTGGTGCGGATGCCCTAAGAGCTCCCGCATACCACAGACTTTCTGTCAACCAACAGTTTGGTCGAGTCGGCCTTCTGGTGCAAAAACCGACCCAACTGAATCGGCGTAATGTGCGCACATGCATACCTCTCCGTACTGATTAGGAAGCCGACCAAACTATCGGTCGACAAATCAGTCTGCAGTCTGCGGGGGCTCTTACGGTGCCTAAAACGATTTGACTGCTGGCTCACCATCACGTTTGTTTTGATATGATTTTCGTTTCATCGGCAGAAATATCAGTTCATTCTCCATGTAAGTGAATGCTCAAGCCGCAAATATCACCTTTCATTGCGTCCTGGTGAATTTTTCGTTGGTCATAGAACCATAAACCCCAGGTGGGTGACGTCTTTAGAGAACCCACATTGAACTGACAGGAGCCAACATATCGGGTATCCCACTGACATTTTCCCTTTGTTTTCATATGAATTGGGTATCCCACTGACAGTTCTGCTTGAGATTTTGCTAACGATCCTAGCATCAATCATAGCACCCGGCTGATAAACCCAGGGGTACGACTAAAACGTCAAATCCCTCATATTGCCAGTGTACCCAATATTGCTGCGGTTTACTGACATTTTGGTTCAATCAATTACTGTTGTTTACAACTCGGTCCGGTTATATAGTCGAATAGTGGCTAACTTTAAACTCCATGTTAAATGTGAACACCTCCATGTGAAACCGAAATATGAAAATCGCTCATGCAGTTAGAATAAAGCAGCGCATTTTTTGATTTCAATCCTCGTAAATGAAATGTTGATAAACAAATGACGACATATTGATTTTGATTTTGGGTAGCCTATATTCAATTGATGTCTAACCCCTGGATGAACCCAGTACACGGATGTGCCGTTGCCCATCGATGTGTGTGCAATAAGCGGCACAAAAATGGAACGGGGCTAAAAACAAACCAGGAGAACATATACACGAACACGCGTATAAACGTCTGACGCGGTGTCAGTGAGATGATATTTCTCTGAATAGGGCTCTTGCTGCATATACATGCAGAGCATCTGTTGGGCAAAAATCGCTTGTTTACATTCGTAGTTTATATACAGCAGAAGCGGATTCTTTATCAATCGCCGTTCTTGTAGAAGATTTAAATATAGTTGCGGTCCTTCTACTAGCGCGAAATATTTCATAAAATTAACATGAACTTCTTGAAACAGTTAGGTAAGCTATTTCACGCGCAAGAGTTTTTGTGTGACGCATATTACTAAATTAACTAGCACCTATTTCGCGATGTTCATTGTGCGACTTTCCAACTAGATTTGAATCAAAAAATTACATGGAAATGATTATCAACATCATTTCCTAGATTGAAGTCACAGAGGCTTGAGCTCACGTTCAAACGCTTCCTTGTTTTTTCCATGAATTAGCTAATTGATGGATTTTATCCGTTTCCGATCAATTTCCTCATAAACATATTTCACTTCTCCGCAGAGTATTCAGGTAACCGTAAATCAACCACCTAATAAGGATATCTGCACACGATTGTTCATTATAGTAAACTTCTTCACGAGACCAACTTACTGTACAACTAATGCACTTACTGTACAACTAATGTTACAGCAACTGAATGGTCAAAGCATATGTCAAACTGCCTTCAATCGACAAGCGATAGTCGACTGCGTCAGCGACAACCGGTTTCGCCGAGCACAGAGAATGCCGCCATCATCGGTCCAGTTACAGATAACGGACTTCGACGAGGTAAGACGTGTCTCTCGAGTGTGCTGGTTGATTCTTTACTTGCTGTGGATTTCACATATTGCAAGGTATCAGAACCTGACAGAATATAAACAAGCTACGAATAACACTTAGTTAAAATGTATCGATGTATTCCTATCAAAATAAACCTAAAAATGTGTATGAAAGGTTTACTACACTTTTGGTTTTCAATAGTTGAAACATCGTACTTACTCCACAGATACGGGAACCCTTTTTCGGAATTAGTTTATCGCCTCCGCAAAAATCGGCCCACCGCGTCTGCAAATATGTTTCCGAGGGTATACGATAAAAGCTAACGCGAACATTTTCACTCGTATTCGGGCAGCCTTTCACTGAGCAACGCATTTTTAATGTCCACTTTCCCTGATATATTATTTCTCCGAACGAAATAAAAACAAACGAAGTCACAGTCACTTAATGTTTACTCCTGCGATTTGAAGATATTCGATAAAAAGTGGAACGAAGAGTTACCAGATGATTTTTAAAAAAGTCTGTAAAAATATGTGAAAGTCTGTTAAAAATGTGGAAATGTCTGTAAAAGTGTGCGGATCTGTAGAAATGTCTTTTAACGTTAATTTTCATAGATTCATTAATATTTTGTTAATCGCGATGCACATAAGATTGTCTTTTGTATATTTTATATATATACAGCCATTCCATGCCAAACCGATAGTGATTCTCAGATTTCGATGAAAAGTGGTAGTTTTGTTCTTTATCGCAAAACATTAGACCTGTATTTTTTATATTTTTCGTTAGGGTGACCATTTCCATTTGAGGGTGGTCCGAAAAATATTGTTTTCCCAAAACTGACTTTTTTCAAAAATCCATAACTTCAGAAACACTGAACCGGTTTAGATTGTCGACATATCTAAATGAAGCCGTAAATTTTTTATTTGCCTGAAAATCCATTTCCACTTTTGAACAAAGATCAACTTCACTAGCGCATATATCGAATGGCCTAACAACGCTTATCATGATGTAATTTTCGGTCATATGAGAATTCAATTTTCCAATTTTTCCGACATTCCTTCAGAGTTTTCCGAAAATTTTCCGATCTTGCTCTCCACTATATTGATCTACAGGAAGACACGAATACAACAAAACAAAGAAAGATTTATCATTCGTTCGAGAACTCGCGAGCTGATCGGACAAGTCTGAGAATCGAACCGATAACGGTGTTTTTTGACGTAGGACTACGTCTTTCATTTCTATACCGGGGTGTAAAATCAAAGTTTCGAAAACGAAAACGTTACGCCGGAGACCGAGATTTTGAGCGTTAATAGCTCCTAAACAACTGAACGAAATGGTATGATAAACACTTCATTCGAAAGATAAAATGTCTACGCGTTCTATACTTGTCACTTTTTGATCCAAAAACTTGTTTCAATAGTCCTAAAATTGCTTTCAAAACAGGCTATTGAAATCACCAACCGGTATATAAGCGAGCGCCGCTCGGAAATCCACTAAGTTCTAATTGAACAGTGATTGGAGCATGTTGTCGCTGTTGTGGTGAAGCTCTTCGTTTATCATGAAAGCGTGGATGAACGGTGTCACCAAGAGCCTGTTTGTGCACCCTAGGCCAGAAGGGAATCCATCAGGAGGAGAGTGATGCCACAAACGGCTCCCCGGGAAGACATCGCTACACACACATACACGCGCGGAATTCTTTCCGTTTGGATGCCATTCAGCATCGAGAAAGTTTCGGAAAGATCTAATCGTTACTGAAAATAATCTGCCAGTTCCTCTGGGAATTTAAAAATGCATTCATGTGAAAGAGTTTATTTGAATGTTTTCTATCCATGCAACACTGTGACCAAATACATTTGGTTTTGTGATTTTTCAATCAATCGCAATTAACAGGATAGCTTCTGAAGATTATTCTTCCCCATCAGTAGGATATTTCCGTATCCAATATTGTATGCGCCCGCAATCGATTATTGCTCAGTCGCCGAAAGTTCCGAGCTCAGAGAGTTCATTCCCCTCTAGTTTGCCTTCCAAATTGCCATCTTAAACCACACCTTCTCTCGATTCAATCACACACAAAAAGCATACTTAAGCGATATTCTGGTGGTGAGACACATTCATTTTTCGTGAGGACATCGACAAGACAACATCGTTGCCTAACGTGCTGGAGGAGGTGGACGGCGAAGGATCGACACATACACGCGCAGAATTCTTTCCGTTTGGATGCCAAATATTTTTCAATCAAGTACTATTAACAGGTGGTTATCGAGTTAGTATTAACCACTGGTGGGCTTCCAGTATCGAGGAAAATGTGGAAATATCTAATCGTTGCTGGAAAAAAATCTGCAAGTTCCCCTTGGAATTGAAAATTTCATTCAAACGAAAGAGTTTATTTTAATGTTTTCTATCCATAAAATATCCATATAATACATTTGGGTTTGTGATTCGTCAATCAAGTACAGTTAGCAGGTTAGCTTCTGAAGATTATTCTTCAGAACAAGGTTTTTCGTATCCTATATTGGATGCACAAAACTTTGTGCCTCCAACGTAGCGCTCTCGTTTTCGAAGTCCCCCAAATATTCATTTATTCATTCATTCAGAATGGATTTAGATTAAACTTCAAACAAATGATCTCTAAATCAACGATAGTCCTACGTCACCATTGCGGTTATACCATAGATAAACCCACTTCCTGTTTTTTCACCCAGATTTATATTGTGCTTTTTTTCATCAGCGCTTGCGAGTGAAGCGAGCACAATAAAAAGTAGTGCACGATCGAGACGCTGAGGATCCAGTTCAGTACACACATTCATCACACGCTACACAGCAGCGGCAAGTAGAAGTTTATTTTTCTATTGTTCCATATATCATTCCTTCAACCTCCTGTGTACGATTTACACCATTGTCCAACATTGTATTTACCAAATCGGCAAGTGTAGGCATTAGGGGTGTACATTTTTCTTACATTACCGTTGAACTTTTGTTGAAACTTTTTTTCATTTTTGAATTTTATACAATAAAAAATTGAAATAAATATAATTTATATATACCTTGAATAGAAATATAATTTATTTACTTTTTTTTTTATTTTTTTATTATTATTCTATACTGTTCACATCGAACAGGTGACTAATTTATTATTATGGCTGAGGGCGGGGAGGATCACCCATCCACGTCATTGAATGTTTCTGATGCTGACCCACCTCCTGAAGAGCAGGAGGATGAAGCAGACGATGAGGAGGAAAATTCTGTGTATGAAGTAAAAAGTTCTGAAGATGAGGAAATTGATGAAAAACATGATTTTCGTCTAAAGGAATACCCGGAGGGATTCAAAGGTCCATTCATTGTATACTTTAGACGAAAATCAAAACCTCTTAATGTCATTCGCATCTCAAAAGAACTAACGCGGAAATTTTCCAATGTTACTGAAATTACTCGGATGGGGCCAGACAAATTACGAGCTGTCGTCTCTAGCAGAACCCAAGCGAATGAAATAACGCGCTGTGATCTCTTTGCGATCGAGTATCGCGTATACGTACCCTGTTGCAACGTTGAAATAGACGGTGTAATAAACGAAAAGGGTTTGACTCGAAAAGAGATACTCGATGGTGTCGGTCGCTTCAAGAACTCCTCACTTAAAAGTGTGAAGATTCTTGAATGCGATCGACTGAAATCTGTGTCACTTAAAAATGACAAACGAGTTCTCAATCCGACAAACTCTTTTCGTGTGACATTTGAGGGTTCCGCTCTCCCAAACTACGTTGCAATAGGTGCACTTCGTTTACCTGTTCGGTTGTTTGTACCCCGGGTAATGAAATGCAACAAATGTATGCAACTCGGTCACACGGCCGCCTTTTGTTGCAATAAACAACGTTGCGCAGATTGTGGAGAGAGTCATGATGGGAATTCTTGCGCAAAAGAGCGCAAGTGTCTTCATTGCGACGGAGCCCCCCATGATCTTTCTCAATGCCCGGTGTACATACAACGAGGGGAAAAAATCAAGCGGTCTTTAAAGGAACGTTCCAAGCGGACTTATGCAGAAATGCTTAAGAGTTCCATTCCAACGACTCAGGACAATCCCTACTCCATTCTGCAGAACGACGAGCTTGTTGCTGACGCTCCCAATACAGGAAGTTCCGGTACATCGCAGGGTGCCATTAGGAAAAGAAAAATTACTTCTTTTCCATCACTCCCCACAAAGAAGACATAAACTTCCCAAGTTGGAATGAAACCTCGTATCGAACGTGCTGAGAATAGACCGAAGCAAGTACCTCCTGGTTTAAGCGGTTCTTCTACGCACCAGGGGTCCTCAGCACTCCCCGGAGCAGAACCCAACACGTCTGTTCCTTTTTCGCGGTCGAGGCAACAGCCACAATCTGGCTTGCTTGCGGTTTCTGACCTGGTGGACAACATTTTAAATGCTTCAAATATAAATGACCCTCTTAAAAGCATAGTATTATGTTTGCTTCCGATTGTGAGAACATTTTTGAAAGAAAAAACAGGAAGTGAGTTATATCTATGGTATAACCGCAAGGGTGACGTAGGACTATCGTTGATTTAGAGATCATTTGTATGAAGTTGAATCTGAATTCATTCTGAATGAATGAATATTTGGGGGACTTCGAAAACGAGAGCGTTACGTTGGAGGCACAAGGTTTTATGCATCCAATATTGGATACGGAAATATCCTACTGATGGGGAAGAATAATCTTCAGAAGCTATCCTGTTGATTGCGATTGATTGAAAAATCACAAAACCTAATGTATTTGGTCACAGTGTTACATGGATAGAAAACATTAAAATAAACTCTTTCATATGAATATAATTTTAAATTCCCAGAGGAACTGGCAGATTATTTTCAGTAACGATTAGATATTTCCACATTTTCCTCGATACTGGAAGCCCACCAGTGGTTAATGCTAACTTGATAACCATCTGTTAATAGCACTTGATTGAAACATATTTGGTCACAGTGTTACATGGATAGAAAACATTCAATTAAACTCTTTCACATGAATGTATTTTGAAAATTACCAAAGGAACTGGCAGATTATTTTCCAGCAATGATTAGATCTTTCCGGAACTTTCTCGATGCTGAATGGCATCATAACGGAAAGAGTTCTGCGCGTGTATGTGTCGATCCTTCGCCGTCCACCTCCTCCAGCACGTTAGGCAACGATGTTGTCTTGTCGATGTCCTCACGAAAAATGAATGTCTCACCACCAGAATATCGCTTAAGTATGCTTTTTGTGTGTGATTGAATCGAGAGAAGGTGTGGTTTACGATGGCAATTTGGAAGGCAAACTAGAGGGGAATGAACTCTCTGAGCTCGGAACTTTCGGCGACTGAGCAATAATCGATTGCGGGCGCATACAATATTGGATACGGAAATATCCTACTGATGGGGAAGAATAATCTTCTGAAGCTATCCTGTTAATTGCGATTGATTGAAAAACCACAAAACCAAATGTATTTGGTCACAGTGTTACATGGATAGAAAACATTCAATTAAATTCTTTCACATGAATATATTTTGAAAATTCCCAAAGGAACTGGCAGATTATTTTCAGTAACGATTAGATATTTCCACATTTTCCTCGATACTGGAAGCCCACCAGTGGTTAATGCTAACTTGATAACCATCTGTTAATAGCACTTGATTGAAACATATTTGGTCACAGTGTTACATGGATAGAAAACATTCAATTAAACTCTTTCACATGAATGTATTTTGAAAATTACCAAAGGAACTGGCAGATTATTTTCCAGCAATGATTAGATCTTTCCGGAACTTTCTCGATGCTGAATGGCATCATAACGGAAAGAGTTCTGCGCGTGTATGTGTCGATCCTTCGCCGTCCACCTCCTCCAGCACGTTAGGCAACGATGTTGTCTTGTCGATGTCCTCACGAAAAATGAATGTCTCACCACCAGAATATCGCTTAAGTATGCTTTTTGTGTGTGATTGAATCGAGAGAAGGTGTGGTTTACGATGGCAATTTGGAAGGCAAACTAGAGGGGAATGAACTCTCTGAGCTCGGAACTTTCGGCGACTGAGCAATAATCGATTGCGGGCGCATACAATATTGGATACGGAAATATCCTACTGATGGGGAAGAATAATCTTCTGAAGCTATCCTGTTAATTGCGATTGATTGAAAAACCACAAAACCAAATGTATTTGGTCACAGTGTTACATGGATAGAAAACATTCAATTAAACTCTTTCACATGAATATATTTTGAAAATTCCCAGAGGAACTGGCAGATTATTTTCAGTAACGATCAGTTATTTCCACATTTTCCTCGATACTGGAAGCCCACCAGTGGTTAATGCCAACTCGATAACCACCTGTTAATAGCACTTGATTGAAACATATTTGGTCACAGTGTTACATGGATAGAAAACATTCAATTAAATTCTTTCACATGAATATATTTTGAAAATTCCCAAAGGAACTGGCAGATTATTTTCAGTAACGATTAGATATTTCCACATTTTCCTCGATACTGGAAGACAACCAGTGGTTAATGCCAACTCGATAACCACCTGTTAATAGCACTTGATTGAAACATATTTGGTCACAGTGTTACATGGATAGAAAACATTCATTTAAATTCTTTCACATGAATATATTTTGAAAATTCCCAAAGGAACTGGCAGATTATTTTCAGTAACGATTAGATATTTCCACATTTTCCTCGATACTGGAAGACAACCAGTGGTTAATGCCAACTCGATAACCACCTGTTAATAGCACTTGATTGAAACATATTTGGTCACAGTGTTACATGGATAGAAAACATTCAATTAAATTCTTTCACATGAATATATTTTGAAAATTCCCAAAGGAACTGGCAGATTATTTTCAGTAACGATTAGATATTTCCACATTTTCCTCGATACTGGAAGACAACCAGTGGTTAATGCCAACTCGATAACCACCTGTTAATAGCACTTGATTGAAACATATTTGGTCACAGTGTTACATGGATAGAAAACATTCATTTAAATTCTTTCACATGAATATATTTTGAAAATTCCCAAAGGAACTGGCAGATTATTTTCAGTAACGATTAGATATTTCCACATTTTCCTCGATACTGGAAGACAACCAGTGGTTAATGCCAACTCGATAACCACCTGTTAATAGCACTTGATTGAAACATATTTGGTCACAGTGTTACATGGATAGAAAACATTCAATTAAACTCTTTCACATGAATATATTTTGAAAATTCCCAGAGGAACTGGCAGATTATTTTCAGTAACGATCAGTTATTTCCACATTTTCCTCGATACTGGAAGCCCACCAGTGGTTAATGCCAACTCGATAACCACCTGTTAATAGCACTTGATTGAAACATATTTGGTCACAGTGTTACATGGATAGAAAACATTCAATTAAATTCTTTCACATGAATATATTTTGAAAATTCCCAAAGGAACTGGCAGATTATTTTCAGTAACGATTAGATATTTCCACATTTTCCTCGATACTGGAAGACAACCAGTGGTTAATGCCAACTCGATAACCACCTGTTAATAGCACTTGATTGAAACATATTTGGTCACAGTGTTACATGGATAGAAAACATTCATTTAAATTCTTTCACATGAATATATTTTGAAAATTCCCAAAGGAACTGGCAGATTATTTTCAGTAACGATTAGATATTTCCACATTTTCCTCGATACTGGAAGACAACCAGTGGTTAATGCCAACTCGATAACCACCTGTTAATAGCACTTGATTGAAACATATTTGGTCACAGTGTTACATGGATAGAAAACATTCATTTAAATTCTTTCACATGAATATATTTTGAAAATTCCCAAAGGAACTGGCAGATTATTTTCAGTAACGATTAGATATTTCCACATTTTCCTCGATACTGGAAGACAACCAGTGGTTAATGCCAACTCGATAACCACCTGTTAATAGCACTTGATTGAAACATATTTGGTCACAGTGTTACATGGATAGAAAACATTCATTTAAATTCTTTCACATGAATATATTTTGAAAATTCCCAAAGGAACTGGCAGATTATTTTCAGTAACGATTAGATATTTCCACATTTTCCTCGATACTGGAAGACAACCAGTGGTTAATGCCAACTCGATAACCACCTGTTAATAGCACTTGATTGAAACATATTTGGTCACAGTGTTACATGGATAGAAAACATTCATTTAAATTCTTTCACATGAATATATTTTGAAAATTCCCAAAGGAACTGGCAGATTATTTTCAGTAACGATTAGATATTTCCACATTTTCCTCGATACTGGAAGACAACCAGTGGTTAATGCCATCTCGATAACCACCTCTTAATAGCACTTGATTGAAACATATTTGGTCACAGTGTTACATGGATAGAAAACATTCAATTAAACTCTTTCACATGAATATATTTTGAAAATTCCCAAAGGAACTGGCAGATTATTTTCCAGAAATGATTAGATCTTTCCGGAACTTTCTCGATGCTGAATGGCATCATAACGGAAAGAGTTCTGCGCGTGTATGTGTCGATCCTTCGCCGTCCACCTCCTCCAGCACGTTAGGCAACGATGTTGTCTTGTCGATGTCCTCACGAAAAATGAATGTCTCACCACCAGAATATCGCTTAAGTATGCTTTTTGTGTGTGATTGAATCGAGAGAAGGTGTGGTTTACGATGGCAATTTGGAAGGCAAACTAGAGGGGAATGAACTCTCTGAGCTCGGAACTTTCGGCGACTGAGCAATAATCGATTGCGGGCGCATACAATATTGGATACGGAAATATCCTACTGATGGGGAAGAATAATCTTCTGAAGCTATCCTGTTAATTGCGATTGATTGAAAAACCACAAAACCAAATGTATTTGGTCACAGTGTTACATGGATAGAAAACATTCAATTAAATTCTTTCACATGAATATATTTTGAAAATTCCCAAAGGAACTGGCAGATTATTTTCAGTAACGATTAGATATTTCCACATTTTCCTCGATACTGGAAGACAACCAGTGGTTAATGCCAACTCGATAACCACCTGTTAATAGCACTTGATTGAAACATATTTGGTCACAGTGTTACATGGATAGAAAACATTCATTTAAATTCTTTCACATGAATATATTTTGAAAATTCCCAAAGGAACTGGCAGATTATTTTCAGTAACGATTAGATATTTCCACATTTTCCTCGATACTGGAAGACAACCAGTGGTTAATGCCAACTCGATAACCACCTGTTAATAGCACTTGATTGAAACATATTTGGTCACAGTGTTACATGGATAGAAAACATTCATTTAAATTCTTTCACATGAATATATTTTGAAAATTCCCAAAGGAACTGGCAGATTATTTTCAGTAACGATTAGATATTTCCACATTTTCCTCGATACTGGAAGACAACCAGTGGTTAATGCCAACTCGATAACCACCTGTTAATAGCACTTGATTGAAACATATTTGGTCACAGTGTTACATGGATAGAAAACATTCATTTAAATTCTTTCACATGAATATATTTTGAAAATTCCCAAAGGAACTGGCAGATTATTTTCAGTAACGATTAGATATTTCCACATTTTCCTCGATACTGGAAGACAACCAGTGGTTAATGCCATCTCGATAACCACCTCTTAATAGCACTTGATTGAAACATATTTGGTCACAGTGTTACATGGATAGAAAACATTCAATTAAACTCTTTCACATGAATATATTTTGAAAATTCCCAAAGGAACTGGCAGATTATTTTCCAGAAATGATTAGATCTTTCCGGAACTTTCTCGATGCTGAATGGCATCATAACGGAAAGAGTTCTGCGCGTGTATGTGTCGATCCTTCGCCGTCCACCTCCTCCAGCACGTTAGGCAACGATGTTGTCTTGTCGATGTCCTCACGAAAAATGAATGTCTCACCACCAGAATATCGCTTAAGTATGCTTTTTGTGTGTGATTGAATCGAGAGAAGGTGTGGTTTACGATGGCAATTTGGAAGGCAAACTAGAGGGGAATGAACTCTCTGAGCTCGGAACTTTCGGCGACTGAGCAATAATCGATTGCGGGCGCATACAATATTGGATACGGAAATATCCTACTGATGGGGAAGAATAATCTTCTGAAGCTATCCTGTTAATTGCGATTGATTGAAAAACCACAAAACCAAATGTATTTGGTCACAGTGTTACATGGATAGAAAACATTCAATTAAATTCTTTCACATGAATATATTTTGAAAATTCCCAAAGGAACTGGCAGATTATTTTCAGTAACGATTAGATATTTCCACATTTTCCTCGATACTGGAAGACAACCAGTGGTTAATGCCAACTCGATAACCACCTGTTAATAGCACTTGATTGAAACATATTTGGTCACAGTGTTACATGGATAGAAAACATTCATTTAAATTCTTTCACATGAATATATTTTGAAAATTCCCAAAGGAACTGGCAGATTATTTTCAGTAACGATTAGATATTTCCACATTTTCCTCGATACTGGAAGACAACCAGTGGTTAATGCCAACTCGATAACCACCTGTTAATAGCACTTGATTGAAACATATTTGGTCACAGTGTTACATGGATAGAAAACATTCATTTAAATTCTTTCACATGAATATATTTTGAAAATTCCCAAAGGAACTGGCAGATTATTTTCAGTAACGATTAGATATTTCCACATTTTCCTCGATACTGGAAGACAACCAGTGGTTAATGCCAACTCGATAACCACCTCTTAATAGCACTTGATTGAAACATATTTGGTCACAGTGTTACATGGATAGAAAACATTCAATTAAACTCTTTCGCATGAATATATTTTGAAAATTCCCAAAGGAACTGGCAGATTATTTTCAGTAACGATTAGATATTTCCACATTTTCCTCGATACTGGAAGCCCACCAGTGGTTAATGCCAACTCGATAACCACCTGTTATTAACACTTGATTGAAACATATTTGATCACAGTGTTACATGGAAAGAAAACATTCAAATAAACTCTTCAACATGAATATATTTTGAAAATTCCCAAAGGAACTGGCAGATTATTTTCAGTAACGATTAGATATTTCCACATTTTCCTCGATACTGGAAGCCCACCAGTGGTTAATGCCAACTCGATAACCACCTGTTAATAGCCGCGCGTGTATGTGTGTGTAGCGATGTCTTCCCAGGGAACCGTTTGTGGCATCACTCTCCTCCTGATAGATTCCCTTCTGGGCTAGGGTGCACAAACAGGCTCTTGGTGACACCGTTCATCCGCGCTTTCATGATAAATAAAGAGCTTCACCGCAACAGCGACAACATGCTCCAATCGCTGTTCAATTAGAACTGAGTGGATTTCCGAGCGCCGCTCGCTTATATACCGATTGGTAATTTCAATAGCCTGTTTTGAAAGCAATTTTAAGACTATTGAAACAAGTTTTTGGATCAAAAAGTAACAAGTATATAACGCGTAGACATTTTATCTTTCGAATGAAGTGTTTATCATACCATTTCGTTCAGTTGTTTAGGAGCTATTAACGCTCAAAATCTCGGTCTCCGGCGTAACGCTTTCGTTTTCGAAACTTTGATTTTACACCCCGGTATAGAAATGAAAGACGTAGTCCTACGTCAAAATGTGGTTTTTTAGCAGCGTTCATTTCCCTCGATGCCTAATTCAGTGCAAGAGGTCCCATTTGATTTGACCACTGTAATACAGTGGAATTGCAGAAGCATCATCCCTAAACTAGATCAATTTAAATTTTTAGTTCATAGTTCTAACTGTGATGTATTTTCCCTCTGTGAAACATGACTTTCTTCAGCCGACGAGCTGAATTTCCACGATTTCAACATTATTCACCTCGATCGAAATGACTCGTTTGGTGGCGTACTATAGGGGATCAAAAAATGTCACTCCTTCTATAGAGTCACTCTCCTATCGATGACAGGCATTGAAGTTGTCGCTTGCCAGACACAAATCAATGACAAAGACCTTTGCATTGCCTCGATATATATTCCTCCAAGAACTATGGTTGGCCGCCATCAGTTTTTTGATATTATCGAGGCATTGCCGGAGTCGCGGCTAATCTTAGGTTACCTCAACTCACATGGAACAGCATGGGGATCACTCTACGATGACAACCGTGCCACTTTGATTTATGATCTGTGCGACAACTTCAAATTGACAGTTTTGAATACTGGGGAAGCAACTAGAATAGCCAACCCTCCTGCACGGGCAAGCATGCTAGACATATCACTTTGCTCTTCTTCGTTATCCCTGGATTGCACGTGGAAGGTAATCCAAGATCGCGGTAGTGATCACCTGCCAATAATTTTATCGATCGCCAGTGAATCAGGTTCTCGTGAGTCAGTCGATATTGCGTATGACCTCACGAAAAATATTGACTGGAGAAAATTTGCAGAAATAATATCTGAAGCAATTGTTTCAATGCATGGACTTTCTCCACTCGAAAAGTATAACTTTATATCGAGTTTGATTTACGAAGGCGCACTTCAAGCTCAAAAGAAACGTGTACCTGCCACCACTTTCCGACGTCGTCCTCCATCACTTCGGTGGGACAAGGTGTGTTCAAAGGTCTACCTTGAAAAATCATCCGCTTTCAAAAAATTCGGGAAAACTGGATTAGTGGAATGGTTTCGAAAGTACCAAGCTCTACAAGCCAAACTAAAAGGTTTGATTAAAGCAAAAAAGCGTGGATATTGGCGGAAGTTCGTCAATGGTTTGTCAAGGGAGACCGCTATGAGCACTCTTTGGAATACGGCTAGGAGAATGCGTGGCTGGAACCATACAAATGATGGTGAGGAATACTCTGACCGTTGGATTTTCAAATTTGCAAGAAAGGTTTGTCCCGATTCCGTTCCTGCACAAAGCGTCGTACGCGACATTCCGCTCCAATGGGACTATGAGAATTTTTCGATGGTAAAATTCTCAATTGCCCTCCTCTCATGTTCAGCGTTTGCTGAACTTGTTCAACAAGTTTCTGGAGCTGAATATTGTCCCACATGGCTGGAGGCAAGTGAGAGTGATAGCCATA
The DNA here is from genome assembly GCF_029784135.1 of Toxorhynchites rutilus septentrionalis. Classification (NCBI taxonomy): domain Eukaryota; kingdom Metazoa; phylum Arthropoda; class Insecta; order Diptera; family Culicidae; genus Toxorhynchites; species Toxorhynchites rutilus. The sequence continues at coordinate 93,940,538 of NC_073745.1, read as the reverse complement.
CGGAAACCCAACAAGCCGGCTTGAGATCACAACTCGTATAGGCCGATTGCAATGTTATCCTGTATTCGTAAATTGTTAGAGAAAATGATTCTACTTCGTTTGGACAAGTGGGTTGAAGCGAACAATTTGCTGTCAAATACGCAGTTTGGCTTTCGCCGAGGTAAAGGGACGAACGATTGTCTCGCGCTGCTATCTTCTGAAATCCAAATCGCATTTGCTCGCAAAGAACAAATGGCTTCCGTTTTCCTTCCGTTATCAAAGGGGCATTTGATTCAGTTTCCATGGAAATTCTCTCAGAGAAACTTCATAATCGTGGACTTTCACCAATTCTGAATAATTTCCTGTACAATTTACTGTCAGAAAAGCACATATTTTCAATCATGGCAGCTTGAAATCTTCTCGATACTGTTTTATGGGCCTACCGCAAGGCTCCTGCCTAAGCCCACTCTTTTACAGTTTTTACGTCAATGACATAGATGATTGTCTAACTAGAGATTGCACGTTGAGACAACTTACAGACGATGGAGTTATTTCCATCACGGGTACTAATCCCGCCGTTCTGCACGCCAAAAATCCTTGCAAGATACCCTGCTCACGTGGGCTCTCAAGCTGGGTATCGAATTCTCTACGGAGAAAACTGAAATGGTCGTTTTTTCTAGGAAGCACGAACCCGCCCAATTCCAGCTTCACCTATCCGGTAAAGCGATCAGGCACTCAATGTTTTTCAAATACATTGGAGTATATTTCGACTCTAAATGTACCTGGGGAATACACATTGCGTATTTGAAACAGAAATGCCAGCAAAGAATCAATTTTCTCCAAACAATAACCGGAACATGGTGGGGCGCCCATCCAGGAGACCTCATTCAGTTGTACAAAACAACGATATTATCAGTGTTAGAATATGGCAGTTTTTGCTTCCGATCAGCTGCCAGGATTCATATTCTCAAGCTGGAGAGAATACAATATCGTTGGTTGCGTATAGCAATGGGGTGTTTGCATTCGACACATACGATGAGTCTCGAAGTATTGGCAGGAGTACCCCCGCTTATTTTTCGGTTCACAGAATTATCTTACAGATTTCTCATCCGTTGCAAGATCATGAATCCATTGGTGATTGATAACTTCGAATATCTACTCCAGCTGACTCCTCAGTCAAGTTTTATGTTTTTATACCATGAGTACCTTACCCACGACGTGCACCCTTCACCAGGCATCTCCAACCAAGTTTGCTTCCCATACTTTTGCAATTCCTCTGTCATTTTTTATCTGTCCATGCGACAAAAAATCCATGGAATCCCAGATCATCTACGCTCAGATTCTATTCCGCCGATATTTTCGGCAGAATATGGGGGTAAAGTTAGATCTGATAAAATGTTCTTTACTGACGGTTCATTCATAAACGGGTCCACTGGCTTCGGCATCTTCAATGAAAATTCCAGTGCCTCTTCCAAACTCAAAGATCCTGTATGTCGCTGAAATGGGTGCGATATACTATGCTCTAGGGATCATTGAAACACTGCCCATCGACCATTATTTTATTTTTTCAGACAGTCTCAGCTCAATAGAGGCAGTCCGCTCAATGAAAGTTGATAAACGCTCATCTTATTTCCTAACAAGAATAAGACAACTATTGAGTGTTTTGGTCGAAAAATTATTCAAGATTACCTTAGCATGGGTTCCCTCTCATTGCTCGATTCCGGGGAATGAGGAGGCGGACTCGCTAGCTAAGGTGGGTGCTTCAGAAGGCACACTTTTTGGAAGGCAAATTTCTTATAACGAATTTTTTCACATTCCTCGTCAGGACACACTCGTAAGTTGGCAGCGCATGTGGAGTGAAGATAAGTTCGGTCGTTGGTTACACACGATTATCCCTAAGGTCTCGACGAGTGCATGGTTCAAGGGATTGAATGTAGGTCGTGATTTCATTCGCGTGATATCTCGGCTTATGTCCAATCACTACAACCTAAACGCGCATCTCTATCGCATTGGGCTCGCAGCAAACAATCTTTGTGATTGTGGCGATGGCTACCACGACATCGAGCATGTTGTCTGGTCGTGTATCCGGTTCCATGCTGCTCGCTCTCAGCTCTCTAGAGCACTGAGAGCACAAGGCAGACAATCGGATAACCCCGTCCGGGATATCTTAGGTAGCCGTGATCCTGATCTTCTGCTTCATCTATACCTGTTCCTCAGAAACGCCGATGTCAACGTTTAATGATGTTTCCTTCGTTGTGTCCCCGTTTCATATCCCTCCTAGCGATCGATAAACTTTTACTTAGTCGCGGCAATACATACACACACTCTTTACAGATGCACGGGCTAAAGGTTGTGCAGTCCACTGATCATTCAACAAGAGCCAAATGTTGTACCGCTCATGACAACTCTACACGAACTGATGATTGCGCCGGCTAGTGACCATTCTATCCTGGATTCCTCGAGTCGAGAAAGATGCACCACGCTAGATATGGGTTACAGACTAGGGGGGCGTTGCTGATTAATGGTCAGCTGCATCCCAATAGGAAGTATCCCGTGTCGGGCACACGTACAGAGCATTGGAGACAGCAACATCCGAATTACGAAAACACTTGTAATACTATCCTCGAGCCAACCGCGAGTAATCGGTTACATATTACTAACATAGATAATAAGAAAAATTGTTAAAGTATTGGATTCCCGGCCCCGTGAGGCTAACGCCATATGAGCCTCGATAAAAATATATATTTTGGAAAAAAAACAAAGAAGCTAAAATCGGGCCATACCGTCTTCGGGTTTTCCGCTTATGAACAGATTTGGCTTTCCATTTTTATTTATATAGATAGATATAGGCCAACAGTGCGAGGTTGAAGGGATGCTCATGAACTGGGATGAAATGATCTCCGTTATCGCTCGAATGTAGTCAATATTAATATTACTCAAAGATGTTCAGTCAGTGGCTTGAGAATCAACTCATTGTTGAAGAGACCCCTCTAGGAGTTACCGTCTGCACGTTTGCTAAAAAATGATTCGCTTGACGCCGGCAGCGCTAATTCGGTTTACTTGGTTTGTCGCCGGCCGTTCATCTCATAATCGGGAAATTACAATCTGTTAAGTTGTACCAATCTCATCGATAGTTCTCATAGGTTCTCGACTCTGTTCCTCACTGTCATGAAATTTCGAAGTGTAGTATAATAAATGTATAGTATGTATAGTAAATGAATGCAATTTTTCATTTATCGTGAAGAATCGTATCGTCTATTTCGTCTGCAATGATGTCAGGGCAAAAGTAATATGAAATCATAAAAAACGTTGACGTGTACAAGTTATTGTTACCAAACAAAACACCAACAGAATGCAAAAGATACTGAAGTACTGTCGTCGGCCACTGAGCGATACTATGCTCACGACATCACTGCGGTGCGACCTATTTTGCGAACGTAACCACTGTGGTTACGCCGAACGGCAAAGTGTTAATGAATGACTCAAGAAATAGGTCTAACGTCATGTGTTTTTATGTAAACTGAATATGAAAACTTGTTATGTATTAAAACTATGGAAAAATGTCATACGGTGAGCCAAATATCTTTGATGTGATGAATAGAGCCTCTCATTTTTCATAAACCTGTGAAATATTGTTATATCCAAAAAGTCTGCAACAAAAATAAAAAGTATTTTACAGATATGTCTGTGAATTTACAAACATATCTGTAAATCTGGCATCTTTGGTGGTATAAGAATTCATTGCAAGAAATCGCTTGAAAAATACATGGATTTGCTTGAAAATGAAGTGAATTGAGTCCGCACCACTTAGACAATGACAGATCATGAAGCGCAATGCCGTCAACGCAGGTTGAATGAATGAACATTGAGCATAGTATTGAGAAATCCTTCAGTATCAGAGATGGCAGCTTTACAAACATTTGGCAGATTTTATCTGAAGTAGAATAGATATGATTCAAAAACCATATGAGAATATGTAATATGTGTCCGGGACAAACAGACTTAGTTAATACCATAGACATCGTGTTCCATCGGGACGATGCTAAACTTCATGCCTCTTTGACATCACAAAAAGTTAAACATCAGCCAAACTAACTGGATATTACACCATCCTATTATCAGATGAATTTCTTGGCAGCACCATCTCAGATAGCAGCAAAACGTCGTGGGTGTAAACACATGGGTCTTTTAAGCAATTTTGCATACTTGAAATATTCAAAAAAGAACTAGACTACTTTTATAAAAAACCATATTTTTTTTCTTGATTTTAATAAAAAAAATAATAATGACTCAAAAACTGAATTACCTACAAAAATCGGGTCAAAGGATGAAATGTAGGAAATTGCTTAGATTTTCATAAAGAAATGCCAAAACTTAAAAAAAAATTCGCTGAAAAAAATTATTTTGAAAAATTTAAATTCATTTTTCTCAAAAACGTATTTTTTAAAAATTCTCAAAAAAAATACATGAATAGCCCTTCTAATTTCCAACAAGTTGTCCGTAAATAGGAAGATGGGCACTTTTACAGGGAAAAGGATACAAGTGTAGGATACTATCATCAACTATCTGGAATGCCCGTACCATTTGTATTTATGTACCCGAGAAATTCAAGAGGATTAATTTTGATCGGTAGACGCGTTTTAAACCTAGCTACTTTAACAGTTTTATTGGATATTTTAGATCTGTTTGGATGTCAGTAACGATATCCGCAAAAAAAATCCATTCATTTCCGATCTGGATGACATAAGAGGAAAACAAGATGAAGTCTCGACAAAAATTGGAGACGAATAAATATTTTAAAACTGATATTTGAGTGAAATGAATAAAATTTTTTGTAGTATAGCTTAACACAAAGTGAGTAATAATAGTAGGTGATTTTGTATGTATGTAACCTTTTGTTAATGAATTATGTTAAATGTACCATCTAATCGAATTTGTGAAGTGTACAGAAGTATGAAAAATCATCAATGTTTACTGTACTGAACGTAAAAATCAGCTGTCGTAAATTATCATCCTTCGCCATGATTGAGCGAAATCATATTTATGGGTGAATAAAATGGTAATGCGAAGCATTTATGTTATATCTATGCGATCTTGAAAGACGCTGGTATATCAGGGAATATCATTTCGTAAAGCTTTAATTCCAGTGTTGCAACACTGATGAAATTTGTTCCATTCATTTGATCAATTAGTGATGCTTTTAGACAATGTACTTGCTAATGGAATTCAAACCACCGGGGAGTGTACCACTTTTCCTGTCATTATTCCTAGAGAGAGGAGTTTTTCCTTCTCGGTGTCTACTAGTCGTCGAACTTACCTGTCTCGATAAAGTCGCAGTCGCGCACCTTCTTGATAATTTTCGCGGGCGGCATTCCTTTTCTGTCAGTCGATGTGGATTTAAAAATAGCAATCAAACAGTATGCAAATCAAAGCTCATCAACTCTTCGGATTCACACAATAGAAGCGCTGCTTTGAATTAGTTATCTGACACGGCACGGCACGGGAACCTGTTCCGCGTGCCTTAATCTGATGTAAATTACCTAGACGGCGGGGGGTCGGTTTGACAGTTCGAAGCCGGTCCTTTCTATATCGAACCGCTTCTTCGGTTTCTGTGTCAGACGACGCGGTTATGTAACCCCTTAGATCGCATACCGATTTGTGTCACCACCTTACTTTCATTCGTGCATCAGTTGAACTTTTCTGCTGATGACATATGAGGTCGGGCGTCCTTTTTTGCCCTATTCTTGTTATTGAAAGAATATTTTTTCTCGTACCAAGTTCAATCATTCATCAACACCTGTTGGCGGGGGTTGAATCTCTTTCAGCTTCTAGACATCATTGGAATCAAATCAAAATTTTATACTTACATGAGGTATATTATTAAAAAGCACATACAAATACCACATACACATACACATAGCACATACCCCTTAGCCTATGATTTAATTCGGTCACGAATCGAGTGATGCAACCACTCTGCTGATATGCAAGTTAAATTACCATAGGATTATCGAATTTGGAAGCTTACGATTTGATATTACTCTACATAAAATATATGAGCTTTCGAAAATTATGTTCTTGTTTAACACAGTACTTTAAAAATATGTAAAATATGTGTGTTAACGCGTTACGTAATTTATGGAACTACTACTGCTCGAATTCATTGTTATAGATATTGCAACGCCGGAAGCTTCAATAATTGCCTGTGTAGTAGTTTTCCCGCATAACTATAAAAACCCAAACAGCACAGTAGTCGACCTCTTAGTGGTGAATAAATTCGCATACGCATCACACCGAATATCGTAGTATATACCCAGTCTACATTGTTGTGCCCGATTGGTCCCAACAAATGGTGTCGACAACGATGCCGATATCGTGCCATTTTGCAATGATTTTGCCGAACTACCCTTCGAATTGACAACCAATTATGGGCCAACACTGTGCCAATCTGGCACCACGTCGACTGAAAGCAAATCTGCTCGACTCTTATTATGGCTCTATTTCTTTTCAAGGAAATGCAAATAAAATGTAAAGAAAAACTACCGTTGATAAATATATATGATTTATTTCTCGAGAAAGCAATTTCATAATTAAATTCAATTTGTAATACAATTATCAATTCATCGATTATTTACATAGTTTTATAGTGTTCTATATATACATTTGTAAATTTTTTTTTGTTAAAATATGTATAGTATACAATAATAATAATTTAAATATTTCATTCCTTTCTCTGTGCATTTATAGTCCACTTCTATATATTAATACGCTATATATAATCCTTTTTTTTCTTCATTTAGTACATTTAGTAAATTTTTAGTAATTCCTATTCCTATTCTATTTCATTGTATATTTATCTGCCTTCGGGAATATTTTTTGTGTACTACAAATTATAAATTATTGATTGATAACATTTTTGAAACTCAAAAATCTCACAAATAAATCTATCGTTTTAATTAAATATTAAATATAATAAAATTAAATATAAAAGTTAAACTTTATAAAGTAATGTTATCATATATTTAATTTATTTCTTTGCATCTATGTCTTCGGAAATATTTTTTTAAATCTATTTTGAATAACAGCTATATTTCTGGAATTTGAAAAACAACAAATCAATTTTTTTTTTCTATTTTAAAAGCCACAATGTTATTTTTCATTTTTCATATTGTATAAATTATTCTATGAAAAAAAATTATTCAAAATAATTTTGAACAATTGACGTGATAATGTTTTATTATCATTATTTTTGCACGACTTATTGGACTCAGTTTCTAGTGAAATCTACGGTTGCCGTTGGTCGGTATTTTATAAGAGCTGATTTTTAATTATCTGAAGATTAAAATGTCTTGTTAAAAGAAAATGATTAGCCTTAGATTTCCAATGTGATTGAAAATGATAACACAAACAGCTGCACTTATTACTTGGCAATTCCATGATTTGGAACCAGTAGGAATTATTGAGCTAGGATTATAACTTCCCTTTCTAATTATCACTCCAATGGAAGGGTACTGCCGGATATGTCCGTAGCCAGGAAGAAAAATCGGTTTGTCGAAATACGATTTTTTCAGCCAACGAAGGCAAAACAATCCTGATTCAATCATTCCATAGCCTTTCCTGTTCATCTACCTGTAGGACGCCAAGCGGAACTGTTTGAAATCTGAAAGAATATTAGACTATATTTAGCAAGTTTGTTAGGCAATTATGAAACGAATAAAAATTAATTTATGATGCAGTAAATAAAATAAAATTTTACAGTTGTTTTGGCAAATTCTTAATATTCTTATTATATATACAGGTCGGCACGATTATCCGGAGTATTGATTATATTTTCCGGATAATCGAATCATAAAAAACTAATTTTCTCTCGATAAACGTAATATAATTATGACTTGCACTTATTATTCAACGGTTTTATCTAGCTTGGACTCGTTTGTATATTGGTGACTTTGTAACTTTGTCTGTAGCGCTGTATCACATTAATAGATATTTAACTTCCTTCCTGTTGAGTGTTTGATCTGAAATTTGGAACACATCTTTCTCTGGTTTCATTATAAAGTTGTGTATTCCATGATCTTGGAAATCTAAGATGACGGCCGGTACAAAATGGTAGATTACCTATTTTCTCAGAACACCATCAATATGTATATCAAATGAAAGGGATTGACTAGTACAACACAGTTATTTATTAAAAATGCAAATCTAAAATGGCGGCCACTACAAAATGGCGCATTACATATTTTCTCAGAACCCCATCAATATGGATATCAAATGAAAAAGATTGACTAGTAGAACACAGTTATTTATTAAAAAATGCAAATCTAAAATGGCGGCCACTACAAAATGGCTTATTACATATTTTCTCAGAACCCTATCAATATGGACATCAAATGAAAGGGATTGACTAGTAGAACACAGTTATTTATGAAAATTGCAAATCCAAAATGGCCGCCACCACAAGATGGCGACATATATATTTTTTCCACAATCTCATCAATATGGGTATCAAATGAAAGGACTTGACTAGTAGAACACAGTTCTTTATTAAAAATAATTATACAAATTATTCAAAATTTCCGAAAATCAAAAATAAAATACTCCGGATAATCGAGTCTAAAATTCCGGATAATCGAATCCCGGATAACCTAGTCTGATCTGTACATTCGTTTCAGACTCACAGGGGACTTCGACAAGACGATGGACTTTCCTGTCTGCTCTTCAATGTGGTGCCGGAAGGTGTTATGCGGAGAGCGAGCTTCAACAGGAGGGGTACGATTTTCAACAAGTCTAGTCAATTTATCCGCTTCGTCTATCATATTACATTACAATCAATGCGTCTAAGACTAAATACATGCTAGAAGAAGGAACTGATCGTAACATAATTCTTCCTGTTCCGGTGACGAGAGTATAGGAATTTGTCTACCGTGAGTTGTTGATAACAACTTTCAACAAAAACAGCCTCGAAATTTGGAGACATGCGTCAACAGATGTCGCGCTCACTCCGCAAATTCTTAAGGTCCAACAAACTCCGACCCCGTAGGAAGTGCACCATGTACAAATCCCTGATTCGATCGGTTGTTCGCTATGGACATGAAGCATGGACGAGATCGAAGAGAACTCCCAAGCACTTGGTGTTTTCGAATGCCGAGTGCTAAGAACAATATAAGGTAGTGTAAAGGAAAACAGAGTACGGATAAGTAGGATGAACTACGAACTGATACAACTCTATGGAGAACCCAGCATCCAGAAAGTCACCAAGGATGGACGAGCGCGATGGACAGAGCATGTTGCAAGATTGCCTGACAGCAGCCCTGCAAAGATGGTGTTCGCATCGAATCCGGTAGGAACAAGAAGAAGAGGAGCCCAGTGAGCGAGGTGGTTGGATCAGGTAGAGCAAGACTTGTCAAGAATCGGTGCGGGCAGGAGTTGGAGAACTGCAGCTGTAAACCGAGTTCATTGGCGGAATAATGTAGTGAATAAGATCAAATCTCTTCATAAGAATTGTGAATCAATCATTGTGAATGAATAAATAAAAAAATGTTATCCTCCCTATGCCACAAACAAAAGTAACTATTATAAGAATAGTTTATAAAAACGGTGACTATAATTTGCCAGAACTTCATATTTCCGCTTCAGTGTCAACTCGTGGAAGAATACCAGACAACTTTATGATGTTATCAAACTACTGTTTCTTCTTACCCATGCACATCTACCAATTAACAGAAAAAACGACGCTTCTACTTTTACCCTTCTGAAGAAGCAACTTCACCCACAGGTGATCGCATCAGCATTAATTAACAATCGAGGATCAACACTGCTGAAATGCGTTATCATCGAAAAATATGTCACTGACAACGAGCTGATGATACAGCACGATATCATATTTTCACCGTCAATATTTAACAAACCCGCATAAGCAAAACGATAAGATGTGAGTTTTAACCCATTTTATACCAAGTGTTCGAAAAACCTAACAGAAAATTTCATAATTTTGCATGGCTTTGGAAACCAATCATACAATAAGGTTTTGGCATCAAAAAATAGCTTAGTGTATTAGCTACCACTAACTATCAATTTCATTCAATTTTGTATAACTTTATTGGGCAATGAATTCGGTTTAAACCCCCTATGTGCGGAAGGTACATAGGTACAAGATCACATATTGTTATGTAGGAAAAACAACATTGGATTGAACCTTCTAAACCAAAATGTAGGTTTAACCAATGTCTTTTTTGGTCATTCTTCGATTTTTTGTCATTTTCCGGAAAACGGGAGAACGAAAAAAAACTTCTTGAAGATTGGAGTTTTTGTAACGCCATAGACAGCGCAATCCTTATTGCTCCGTCGATAACAATATTTGTGTATAAGTAAGCAACAATAAGCGGCTGCGTGAGCTGGAAGTACGATTCAAAACCAATAAAAACTTAAAACTATTTATAACACACAATCTGGAGTACCTACGCCGGATAACGACATGCAATACAATACGACAAAGCAAATAAGTGAATACATGGACTATTTTAACCGTTCAAATGTATACATTGTGTATATACGGTTTTCAATTTACTTATACATAATAATTATGTATGGGATATACTCACCTGTATTATCTATAACATCCGCTAATACTCGGGCCATTGATGGAGATTTAAAAAACAATCTGGAAATAAATAAAATAAATAGTATATAAATGCATCGAAAACGATAACAAAAAAAGGTTTCATATTCCAAAAAGAATTGAAGAGAAATTTTAACTGTTAGAGATTTCTCTCATAACATAAAAATAAAAATTATACAAAAATTGATTCGTAGCGCTCACCTGTATCAACTATCGCTGATGCGGGGCGACTGAGGGCGATTCGTGAACATAACCTGAAAGTAAATAAAACAATTAATGAAATAATAAATGAAACAATTTATACATTAAATATTAAAATCAATAAAAAAATATATTTTATTGATCCCAGAAAAAACCGGAACAAGTCGGAACAAAACAGTTTAAGTCGGTTTTCCCTATTAGATAAAATATAAAAATCATACAAAAATTAACTCATAGTGCTCACCTGTATTAATTGATTATCCGGCAACCGACTGCACTCTGGATGATCTGGAAATAAATAAAGTAATTAGTACATTACACATTAAAATCAATAGAAATGATAAAAAAGGATCCTTGGTCCACAAAAAACCGGAACAAGGAACCGTTTTAACTGTTAGATATATTCAAAACTATGCAAAAATAAATTCATTGCACTCACCTATATTTACTGCCTGCTGATGTTGAAGTGATGAAAGTCAGTGCGAAATTAATTTAAAAATAAATAAAATTATTAGTATACAATTATTTTTACATGTTGAAAACAAATTTCATACATATAAATTCACTGCACTCACCGGTATTTACGTATTTACTATGATGTCTGCTGATCCGGGGGAGATGGAACCAATACGAAAATAACCTAAAAATAAAACAAATCAGTATGCATGTATATTTAATATTAAAGCTTATTATTGCGATAAACGATATTATCGCTTTAGAAAACATAACGGATAACAATTATTTATTCCTGTCACATTCCTGAATACAGAAAAATTATCCGGAACAATAATCGTTTTGATAACTTAACCGTCTCTAAGCTGGCCGATCAACACAACATATTTGTTCGGTAGAATAATCATATTAATTTACTCACCTGTCCTGTTCGCAAACTGTGTCAGTCAGTACTTTGATCAAGCAAATCTAAAATGAACTGAATTAAATTAAAACAGAAAATAGCGGTAATTTTAATTACTTATGAAATTCGTTTCTTTGTACACCAACTGTTGTTTTGAGTATTGACAGTTCATTGAGGAGAAAATAGACTGCAGTGATGCCCAGTTTCAAATATATTCAAGCGGTTATAAGCACCACGTCGGTCGGGCGACGAAAAGTGCTACAAAAGTGTTGGAATCTAGCTCCTCTTTGCCCCCCGCTGGCACCATTTCCTATAGTTGCAGCTATAAATGAACTCGATACTTTCACTGACCGAAATGGCATCACTGCAGTGATTGTTTTTTCTCTTTCTCTCTGAACTATCATTCAAAACAAAACAGAGAATGGATAGAGAATCAGATTTCGTAGGTATGAAAAGTTTTTTCCATTAAGTTACAATGTATTGTTTCATTACAACCTCTTTTTTCAGCTTCTTCAAATGGTTTTAGCAGAGTGGGCTGCCTACATTATGCTGCTACATATTCACATAGCAACGCAAAACAGTTGGTCGTCACATACATACCTCCTCCGATTTGGAGTCGATGGAGCTGATGGATGGACTGGCGAGGATGGCGTTATTGTCGCGATCGGAGTTGATTCGCTCGACGCTGATACAACATGAAGACCAAATCTGATGTCTAGATGGACTGCGAACAAATCGGTCATTGATTATTTTCAGGGATCATTTGTTGCGCTCAAACTGTTAGCTGTTAATAGCAAATGTAATGTATGATGTATTTGTATATATTTATAATGAAATAAATAATATCCATCAACGGTTTGTTTTTTCTTCACTTTTTATATCTATTTCTTTGAAAAGAGAATAGTGCCATAATGAGGATCGAGCACTTTTTCTGTCGGTCGACGTGGTGCCAGATTGGCACAGTGTTGTCTCATAATTGGTTGTCGAATACGAAGGATGGGTCGACAAAATCATTACAAGATGGCACGATATCGGCACCGTTGTCGACACCGTTTGTTGGGACCGATTTGGCACAACAGTGTAGAGTGGGTGGCGATTCGCTCATTTCGTGTAGTTTTATTGTGATTATAGCTGAAACTTAGAGCAGTGCTGCCTGCGGGAGGCAAGGCGGGGTAAAATGCCGGTACTCTTGTAGCATTTTTCGTCACTCGACCAAAACCGTGCTTATAACCGCTCGAATAGATTTTAAACTGGGTACTTATACTCGGCGGAGCAATAAAGCTAAGTATTTTCGGAACGCTAATCTAGAGTACTTATTTCCTATTTCGCAAAACCCGAAGAATCGCGGTTACATGGTGTTTTGTGTTTTTTTTTTGTCCTGAACATCTGTTTTTCAAATTCTATGTACCCTTATGGAGTTTTGTAGGCTTCTAAAAGCATTGATGATGTTTTTTCAGTGCTTGAAATATTGACGTGTTTATTCCTCAATTAGTTTTTACATTTTAGCTCATAACGTTGTTGATCATATAAAATATAAGGTGATCTCTTCTCTTCTAAGGAGGGAATTTAGATATGCAACGTGCAACTTGGAAAATAGTATGAAACATAAACAAATAATAACCCATCATGACTTTTTTTCGTACTACTCGTAGTTACGTTCTCTCCAGTTGGCAACACGATTGTAGCGAAGATAATATGGGTCGCTGGTTACATACAATTATTCCGACAAACATCATGGTTCAAGGGATTGAATGTAGGTCGCGTGATGTCCCGCCTCATGTCTCATCATCACTTGTTAGCAGGGTTACCATATCTACAGAATAATCTATATTTCTACAGATTTTTTTAGACTTTTTAAAACCAAGAATCTGTAGATACAGATTACAGATTTTTTAAAATAACGTTCCAAAAATAATTAGGGCTTGATGTTAATAATATTTTTCCCATCTTACCTTTAAGTTTGTTTATTTCTGATGCAAACGTCTGAGGTGCCGGTTAACGTAATAATAAATAAATACCATTGTTTATCATTTTCTTACTAAAGCACAGAACAAACGACACCGTAAATTCCAAAAGTGCTGTCGTGGAAATACCTTTGCTTTGAAACTTTTTTTTTTTGAGAATCAAAAATATCTAAAATAGCCATCGAGACGTTTTGAAGCAGGATTACGTTTTCGGGCAGCATATGGGTAGTACAAATAAAAAAAAACTATCGGTCACAAAAGTGTCAAATTTTGAGTTCTTCATGCCCAGACATTTAATGATAGATTCATGATGTTTTTACACCAATCGTATTTAACACTCTCTAATAATCTATTTCAATACAATTATTGTGTTGAAAATAGATCTGCTAATTTGCCACAAATTTGTTTCCCCAATTCGGACCAGAAAATCGGTCTAGTCCGTATTAGTATTCGCACAGCTTCTGTTTAGGGATTACTTCAGTGCAGAAAATATTGAAACTGACACCATTGAAATGCTGAAGTCATCCGCAACAAAATTACTTTCACTGAAATCCGTCGTTAAATATAACCTAGAGAAATTCAACTACGTCCGAAACGAAAAAATTAAGCGAAGTTTGAATCATTTGATCAACTTGATGACCAAATTTATTTTATTGTTTTTGAACTACATTTTACTATTGATTGTTGAATTGAACAAAACAAACTGAAACACCCGAATTCACTCAGAATTCACAAATTCAAGAACCAGAACGCTTTGCCTTAATCTCTTGAACGATATATGCCACGAGTAATACATCAAATCTGATGTAGCAGGACCAGACATTGAAAATTTTGGAAAGCATCTGAAGATATCTACGTTGGTGCCGAAGCTGTAGAGACAGAAGCTGCTGGATTGAGCGGGAACTAAACATAACTTTTAGGACCATCTGCCGAATCATCAAATGGTGAAACGACGTAAGTTTTAATAGAAAATGGAGATTTAAATAAAAACATACCAATTAATTTATTTAGAATGAAAAATTCCTATACTATCCGAAGCCTAACTTCATAGTAACTTCATGTTTCCTTTTCAAGCGTTGACACATCTCCAGCTTTTGATTGTTGCCTTTTTATTCATTACAACAATTACATTTCTGGATGTACTAAAATATATTATAATGAAGGTTTATGTGTTACGTAACTTCCATTACACCCCAATAAAGCATTATATTTTTCCTACAATGTGTTTACTACCTGTTGGCTTTACGTGAATACAATCAACATCGTCTAATCAATAATAACTTTGTCCACCCATGATACAAAAGCTAAAATTATGCTTCAAAATTGGACTTAAAAATTTAATACAGATTTCAATACAGATTTTTTGAGAAAAAAACTAAGATAAAAAGATTTTTTCAGACCAAAAACACAGATTTAATTATGGCAACCCTGCTTGTTAGATGCACATCTGTATCGCATTGGGATCGTTGCTAGTAATATTTGCGTTTGTTGCGATAGTTATCATGACATCGAGCATGTGGTCTGGTCTTGTATAATCTTTCATTCTGCCAGGACTCATCTATCGAATTCACTCAGGGCAGTAGGAAGGCAATCTGACTTACCGGTTAGAGACATCTTAGCTATTGGCGACCTCAACCTTATGTTTTCTCTTTACCAGTTTCTCAAAAGAAATGATACCACTGTTTGATTCTTTCCCTCCTCATCAAACCAAACTACCCCACTCGCTCCATCCTGGTCCTAAATCCTAATCCTGTCCAATCAATCTAGTGTTAGATTTAAGCGTTATTAAATTGTTAGTCTTAACTATATAGAAAATAGGTTATATTTTCAGGTAAAATTAGACTCTGTAAACTTCAGATAATAAGTAATAGAGTATACAGTTTTGGGATGATTTTTGAAAAATGCGTATTCGGTAAATATTCGGTTATATGGGAACAGAAGCACTTGCTTTGAAAATTCATTGTTTTAATTCATTCCATACATACAGGAAAACCTGTTTTTGTGCGGTACCTTTTTGCGTGGCTCCTCGTTTGTGTGACTCATTTTGTGCAATTTTATTACGACATCGGGTCTCGAATGACATAAACTAATCGCACAAATAATAAAATCGCACCTAAACAGTCACACAAATGAGAAATCGCACAAAAACAGGTTTGCCTGTATAACGGTAACACAGGCAGTTGGACTTCCTGGGGACAGCATATTCGCCGTTCAGAAAAAGATACACCAATTCAACACCTTGACTTCACAGGAAACTTATGGAAATATACTGGAAAGTTCGGAACGCTCCTCGTACCGACACAGAACGCCTATTTATGCAAATCATTATGTTAATCGTGTGAGATAAATCGCTGGGAAAAAAATCATCTCCACATTTTCATGTCCATTGACAGTCATGCTAAATGGGCTAAAACAGGATATACAAGAACGCGTGAAAAGTGGTCGTACAGCTTTTTGTATTGCCGTCTTCGTCGAATTTTAATTTCAGTTTTTTTTCTGCCAATTCGCAGATTAGATGCGTTTGTAAATTGCCTTCGTTCAGTTCCTTGAATGCAATATGGTTTCAAGTTTCATTCTCTTCGTTCAGACATCCTACTGAGCTATCGTTCAAATTCAATCACACCTGAGAAGAAGGTAGGCGTTCCGAGTAGCGCCGTCATAAAGAATTAGGTTTCCCACATTGTGTTGGAATTTTCACGAATCGAATCGGATTCGATTGATAGCCTAAAATTGAACGAACAATTTAAACCGAAATGGTTAGAAAATATAGATATTCTGGTCCTAGAAAACACATCAATTAAAACAACCTTTATAGTGCATATGCAGTTTGCTTAGCTACTGGAAATAAAATAATAAAAGCATCGATTTCGTGAAATCAAAGAGCGTCTCGAGAAATTTTTCATTTTTTAATTCAAATACCCTCCAAATAACAAAACCAAATTAATAAAAATTTGTTGTAATTATTTTATCAATATGACGTTATGTGGATTTCCAAGTGTTCAAATTCTTCAAATTGTAATTATCATATAGATCATAAAAAGGCGCGCATATTGTATTTTATCCAATTGCCTCTCGAGATATGTATTTTAAACCACGAGAACATTAAACTGTAAACTTTTTTTTTTTTTTTTATAAATTCGTTTATTTTTACAGGCTCAGTTACATAAGTTTAAAGGAGCCGAAATCTTAAATATATTTTTAAAACTATATATATGAACAATTTTCTTAAATCTATGGTTAGTAATGTGGGAAACCGATTACTCGTGGTGGACTCGAGATTAAAAGGGTGACATTTTCTCAGGAAAAGGATGGGGTATAAGGAAATTATTACAATGTTGATAATTACACACACTCAATTCTTAAATCTATTCGTACATCAGTTGTGAAATTACAGAAGAATGTGTTTATAGCAAGCGGACCAATTACTCACAAAGGAAGAAATGGAGGGTATAAGGATATAAGGATAATCACACACGAACATCGATAGATTTAAGGAAAACATATATTTGGGACATGTAATCAAGGTCTAACCGAGCCAACACATCTCTCACCGGCACATTGGGCTGCCTTCCTCTAGCCCGAAGGGAGTTCTCTAAATTCGATCTGGCAACAAGATACACCTCACACGACCAAACAACGTGTTCGATGTCGTGGTAACCTCGGCCACAAACGCAGATATTGCTGCCGGCCAGATTGAAACGAAAGAGTAGCGCGTCTAACGAACAGTGATTGGACATGAGTCGGGAGAAGGTGCGAATAAAGTCCCGACTCAAGTCCAGACTTTTGAACCATGGTTTGAGGCTAACCTTAGGGATAATCGAGTGAAGCCACCGGCCCAATTCATCTTCGTTCCATTTGCGTTGCCAGTTAGCGATGGTATTTTTACGGACTAAAGAGTAAAATTCATTGAAGGCGATTTGACGCTGATAAATATCGCCTTCAATCGCACCTACCTTTGCTAATGAGTCAGCCCTCTCATTACCCGGAATTGAGCAATGAGAAGGGACCCACACAAAGGTAATGACATAACAGCGTCTGGATAAAGCACTCAAAATTTTTCGTATTCTCTCAAGGAAGTACGGCGAGTGCTTTTCCGGCCTCACTGAACGGATAGCTTCGACAGAGCTAAGACTATCCGTTACAATGTAATAGTGTTCAACAGGTCGTGAGGCGACGCTGTCCAGCGCCCAATGTATTGCTGCCAATTCAGCAATATACACTGAGCAAGGATTCTGAAGACTGTGTGAGGTGCTAAAAAATTCGTTGAACACTCCAAATCCTGTGGACTCATTTATAGTGGACCCATCAGTAAAGTACATATTATCACAATTGATACCCCTATATTTTTCATCGAAGATCGTTGGAGCGATCCTCGATCGTTGGTAATCTGAATATCCATGGATATCTTGCTTCATGGACAGATCAAAATGCACAGAGGAATTGATGTAGTCAGGGAAACAAACACGGTTGGGAATATACGAAGAAGAATCAACCTGCATGGAGATGAATTCATGATATGAACTCATGAATCCGGAGTGAAAATTTAGCTCGATCAGCCGCTCACAATTTCCGATCACCAATAGGTTCATGACCTTACACCGGATGAAGAACCGAAGAGATAATAAATTGAAGCGATCTTTTAGTGGGAGTAGGCCTGCCAAAACCTCGAGACTCATGGTATGCGTTGAGGGCATACATCCCAACGCAATACGGAGACAAAGATACTGAATTCGCTCGAGTTTAATGAGGTGTGTTTTGGCAGCTGATTGAAAACAGAAACTGCCATACTCCATCACTGAGAGAATAGTTGTTCTATACAACATTATAAGATCTTCGGGATGGGCTCCCCACCAGGTGCCGGTAATTGAACGGAGAAAATTTATTCTTTGTTGGCATTTTTTACTCAGATACCTAATATGGGCCCCCCAAGTACATTTGGAGTCGAACCAGACCCCAAGATACTTGAATGACATAGCATGAGTGATCGGTTTACCCAAAAGTTGAAGCTTTGGTTTTGCTGGTCTATGCTTCCTAGAAAAAACCACCATCTCTGTTTTCTCCGTGGAGAATTCGATCCCTAGCCCAATGGCCCAGGTTGAAAAATTGTTCAAAGTATCTTGTAAGGGTTCTTGTAGGTCGGATTCTGTTGATCCTACGACAGAGACCACTCCATCATCTGCAAGTTGTCTTAGGCTGCAATTTTGTGTAAGGCAATTGTCGATGTCGCTTACATAGAAGTTGTACAAAAGGGGGCTTAAACATGAGCCCTGGGGGAGGCCCATGTAAGAGACCCGACTTACTGCCGAATCTCCGTGAGAAAAGTTCAAATGCTTCTCACAAAGCAAGTTATATAACATATTATTCAATAGAGGCGGCAGACCCCGAGAGTGTAATTTGTCTGTCAAAACCTCTATTGAAACAGAATCAAAGGCCCCCTTTATGTCCAAGAATACTGAAGCCATTTGTTTTTTTCCGGCGTAAGCCATTTGAATTTCTGAAGAAAGCAACGCAAGACAATCATTCGTCCCCTTGCCCCTGCGGAACCCATATTGTGTATCTGAGAGTAGGCCATTCGTTTCAACCCATCGATCAAGGCGAAACAAGATCATTTTCTCCAACAATTTCCGTATACAAGACAGCATTGCTATTGGGCGGTACGAATTGAAGTCGGACGCGGGTTTTCCGGGTTTTTGAATAGCTATAACTCGTACTTGTCTCCAATCATCTGGAACAATATTATTCTCCAGAAACCGATTGAATAAATTCAACAAGCGATGTTTCGCCACATCAGGGAGGTTTTTCAGCAAGTTGAACTTAATTATATCCGATCCCGGAGCAGAATTGTTACATGAAAGCAGAGCAAGAGAGAATTCTACCATCGAAAACTCGGAATCAAGATCGCACCTATCTTGTGGTATATCTCGAACAATTTTTTGCACAGGAGCGGAATCAGGACAAACCTTCCGTGCAAAATTCAAAATCCATCGATGTGAATATTCCTCGCTTTCATTGGATGAAGAGCGATTTCTCATGTTTCGAGCCACTTTCCATAATTTTTTCATTGACGTTTCTCGTGACAAACCTCCCACGAAATTTCGCCAATAAGCACGTTTTTTCCCTTTGATCAAGTTTTTAAATTGATTTTCAAGGTCCAAATACGTCTGAAAATTTTCAGGGGTTCCACGTTTCCGAAAAGCTTTGAATGCGTTCGATTTATCCTGATAAAGCTTGGAACATTGGCTATCCCACCATGGATTGGGAGGCCTTCGACGAATAGTGGAGCCTGGGATGGGTTTCGTTTGAGCGCGAACCGCGCTGTCATAGATCAAACGAGAAAGGAAGTTATACTCCTCCAATGGAGGTAAACCATCTCTGGAATTGATGGCTAGAGCAATCGCGTCCGCATATTTTTTCCAGTCAATGTGTCTTGTGAGGTCATATGCCATGTTTATAGATTCAGAAAAATTCGACCCAATGGTGATGGAAATTTTGATTGGCAAGTGATCACTACCGTTGGGGTTCTGGATTACATTCCACTTGCAATCTAACGATAGTGAATTCGAGCAAAGCGAGAGGTCAAGAGCACTTGGGTTAGCAGGAGGTTTAGGTACACGTGTTGTTTCCCCAGTGTTCAAAACGGTCATATTGAAGCTGTTACAAAGGTCATATATCAACAATGAACGATTGTCGTCGTACTGTTCCCCCCAGGCAGTTCCGTGAGAGTTGAAGTCTCCCAAGATCAATCGTGGCTCAGGAAGGAGTGAGCACATGTCAACAAGTTGCTTGCGGCTAACCGCAGCTCTCGGAGGCCAATACAAGCTGACAATACAGAGGTCTTTTCCTCTGATGTTTGCATGACAAGCAACAGCTTCAATCCCTCCAATAGGTGGAAGGTCAATTCGAAAAAATGAGTGGCACTTATTGATCCCCAATAGCACCCCTCCGTATCTGTCATCACGGTCCAAGCGTATAATATTAAAATCGTGGAAAGAGAGATCATCTCGCGAAGAAAGCCAAGTTTCGGACAGAGCAAAAACATCACAATTGAAGTTATGAATTAAAAATTTGAATGTATCCAATTTAGGGATAAGACTACGACAATTCCACTGTAAAACAGTGATATCTCCGACCTCTCTATTTGAATTAGACATCAAGAGAGATAATCATTGCAAGGAGGGGCCATGTTTGCATCAATTGTTGCAAAATTGTCTTTAATACTGGAAGCATTGATATGACAATGGTTCTGATGGAGTCGGAAACATTAAAGCATGTGAAGATTTGAGCCACAAGGTCAGTCAACTTTATAAATCCCGATTGGGAAGTTGAACTGGTCGGTAAAATAGGGACAGTTGGGGTTTTTGATGTCCCTTCGAGTGCTGGGTCGTTCGAAGGTGAATTATTCCCACGGAAGCCAGGAGGAACCTGATTTTGCTTGTCCGCTGCACTCGATTTTTTAGGCATGCTAACAGAGGGTATAACCGGAGGGGCTTGTCCTTGAACTTTGGGAGTGGTCACATTTTTGCGCCGGGGATTCCCTTGGAAGATGTACGGTGTGCCCTCGTTAGCTGTATCCGCTTCCATTTCGTCAACTGGCAGCGAAGCGAAGACATTGTTTGCGGTTAAAGGTTGTTGCTGTTGGGCCAATGGAGAAGCGCCCTTCAAAATTTCCGCAAAAGTGCGCTTCGAGCGTTCCTTTAAAGAGCGCTTCTGCTTCTCCCAGCGACTCTTGTAAGTTTCACAAGCCGAGAGCACGTGCGGATTTCCTCCGCAATATGGACACTTTTGCTCAATCGCACTGCAGGATTTGTCCACATGTTGCTCTCCGCAAGTGGCACAGCGCTCCTTGTTGGCGCAGTAAGCTGCTGTGTGACCAACTGACTTGCATTTCAGGCAAGTCATGGGCTTTGGCACGAAGAGTCGCAGCGGTAGCCTCAATTTGTCCACCATAACGTAGTCAGGGAGGGCGGAGCCAGCAAAAGTGACTCTAAACGAGTCGGACGGCGTAAATTTCGATTCTTTCCCTTCCTGGGAGACTTTGCCGAGTTGTCGGCATTCTAAGATTTTAACCTTAATCAAAGGCAGCTGTTTAAATCTGCCATCTCCTTCCATAATTGATTTGCACGTCAGACCCGTTTCGGTTATCACCCCCGAGATTTCTACGTCATAGGAAGGCACGTAGACACGATATTCCAGGGTAAACCTCTGGTCGACGACAATACCGTTTGCGTCTTTCCGATCAGCCACGACAACACGCAGTTTGGTCGGTCTAACCTTCGTAATTTCTGTCACGGAGGAGTATCTTGCCAGATCTTTCATGATCTGAATAACATTAAGTGCTTTTCCGTTTGGCTTAGGCCTGAAGAAAACAACCCACGGACCAGTTCCAGGTGCATCTTCAGGATAGACCTTGACACGTGGAGAGAAGACAACAGGAGGAGAAGGAGATGACGAGGATTGAAGGGGATCGGGGACAACAGGATGGGGAGGCGAAATCTGAGCTGGGGTAGGAGCGAGGGGGGTTGGAGAGGAGATATTTGCAGGTTTTTTAGAGGGGGGCTTGCTAGAGTTAGCAGACTCGTCCCCGGACGAAACATCCTCTGATGTAGGAACGCGTTTAAGTGTCTTCGCTGTTCCTTTATTTGTTTTTTCAACCAGAGGGGAGTCATCATCAGAGATCTCCATATCTGGAGATCCTCCCCCTCCTTCTGCCATTCCGTAATTGGTACCTCTAATCACAATGCACCCAGTGCTGATGAACTGGCAACCGCTGCTTGCTTCTCAATCGGAGCGCTTGAGCGCTCGGCACTATCACACACCACTAAGAAGTGATGCTCTCCTTCACACTGCTGTAAGTGAACAGCGAATCGCGCTGGTATTGTGTGCGTGCAACTGAGCACCGATGTCCGACTTCGATTGCGATGGCGACAAATCGGCGAAAACTGAAAGCCGGCTGGCCTTGCCAGGCTTTGATGATTCTGCTTTTCTTACTAATTCCGAGTTCACACTGCGTTTTACGATATCTCGAACAGTTCGAAAACGCGCGAAAAAAGCACACCCGGGCGATAAAAAAAAAATAACAGCTAACGGTAACCGAAAACAATGCTTTAACGGAGACGCTCACAGCACATGACCGGTTACTCGAAGCTTATCCTTTATAAGGCCAAACTGTAAACTTGATGTTTCCGTGATTTAAAATATGAATCTCGGGATGCAATAAAACCAATTGTCATTTTAAAGGGGACTACTATACATCGAAAATTGTAATGCGAGGGTCGTTCAAAGAATAAGTTTCAGTGCCTCAGAAATCGCGGAAAACTAAAGTTAGGACAAAAAACAAGGTGATTTTCGTAATCTACGTTTTATTTTGTACTAGCTGACCCGGCAAACTTCGTCCCGCCCAAAATTGATTTTTCATTATAACCTCCAAGTTCATGGGTCCAATCGCAGAACTTTTCATAGATTGATCGTCTAATCTACCCTTGAACATTATTTTATACTATAAAATTTCAGTACTTCTACCAAAACTCGACATTATTTTCAGACACAATTCTCGTGTAACATTTTTCATCCTCTTGCAAATAACATGTTTCTCCGTTACATGAAATAAATGTTTGATACAGGAAATATGACAGAATGAAGACAGCCCTAAATCGGATAATTCCTTTCTTGAGTTCTGCTTTTATATACACATTCGGCGATCCATTTTTATTTATATAGATAGAAGACGATATAGAAGTGCGTTTTATATCACATTAAAATCCATTTCCACTTTCGAACGAAGATCAATTTCGTTACCGCAAGCATCAAATGAACTAACAAAGCTTGTTAATATGTAATTGTAGAACACATGCGAATTGAATTTTTCGAATTTTCCCATTTTACTTCAGAGTTTTCCCAAAAAATTTCAATTGTCATGTTTGGTTGGAATATGTGTATTATTTTTATGGAACTTCCTCTCCATTCTAGAAAAAGGAGGGGTGTCATACCATCATAGAAACATTTCTCGTACCAGAAACCCTCACATCCCAAATTTGGCTCCATTTGCTAGTTTTAGAGTTATGCAGAAATTTGTGTTTTATTTGTATTGCAGACCCCCCTTAGAGAGGGGGGGGGGGGGTGAAGTGTCTAACCCTAAAATATCCACATGGCAAATTTGGTTTCATTTGCTTGAATAATTCTCGAGTTATGCAGAAATTTGTGTTTCATTTGTATAAAAACGTTATATGATCTGTCTACCTTTCCCTTAGCCTCTATAGAGCTAAATAATCATATAGTTTGCACTTTCTGAGACTTAAAAATCAGGATCTGCTATATTAGCTGAATATGAATCATTCGCTTTGCGTTGTCCGTACGATCCTGCTGTTTCATGATGCATGGAGAGGTCGATATGCATATGTTAGAGGCAAAGAAGAAAACAAACTTTCTGCACCGAAAGCGTATATGATGGTTCTGCTTGCGTGTCGGTGTATCATGAAGTGCGAACCGATGCAGAGTTGTCTCGTTCTCTTTTGTGTCGTGATTTGCAGCACGTAACGACAAAAGAATGCCGCTGGGGGAAATGATTTGTGTATGATCATATTTGAACGAACGAAAACGATTTTTTCAGTGAATGGATCATTTGGCAAACACTGATAATCGCCGTAACGTTGGAGGCATTTTTCGTAGCGTGGCACGAGTTTTTCTATTCCGAGCGTGAAGTGTGTAGCATCCAACTTTTTGAAGTACGATGTAACTGCGTCACGAATTTCTTCAGTGTTATCGAATCGTTGACCGCCGAACGCCTGTTTTGAAGTTTTGGACCGATTATGAACCGCGATTAAAAACAAAAGGCCAGGTTTATAGACGAAAGGAGTGTTCCTCATCCACGATAATGCGCGGCCCCATTCTGCTCGTATAACTCAAGAGCAATTGAAAAAATTTAAATGGACTGTGTTCGAGCATCCTTCTTTCTCCCCAGACCTCGCCCCTAGCGACTATCTTTTATTCCCGGCGAAGAAACAGGCGTTCGGCGGTCAACGATTCGATAACACTGAAGAAATTCGTGACGCAATTACAATTACGTACTTCAAAAAGTTGGACGCTACGCACTTCGCACTCGGAATAGAAAAACTCGTGCCACGCTATGAAAAACGCTTCGAACGTTACGGCGATTATGTAGAAAAATTGAAAATAAAACGTAGATTACGAAAATCACCTTGTTTTTTGTCCTAAATTAATTTTTCCGCGATTTCTGAGGCACTGAAACTTATTTTTTGAACGACCCTCGTAGATTAGATTGTTTTTTATTTTCATTACTTGAGATTATTATATATTCTAATACTAATATTATATCAAAATAAAGAAAATTATTTACCTCACCATTTTACAATAACTAATCGTAAATAGTCGTGAATACCAAAGTAAATCAACTTGCAAATGAATCGTGATCAGACGCTCCATTGGCTACGATTTCTTCCATCTTCTTCCTGACCATTAGTAGTGCATGCTTCGACGACGAACCAAAATCAGCAGGTGTGGCAGTGACTCTGGAGAATCGGGCGATAAAATCACCTCATCGCATACGTTAAATCATATGGTTTCCAGCGCAGGCTTCCTCTGCATAAATTTTCCTTCTTCTTAGCCGAGATCGTGGTGTTTCATCCACATGGGATGCGCAGGTGTGCCTCAAATTTCGTATCAGGACCAGATGGGACCAGATAGGCGGTGGGATAGATCCGCATTAGAGTTTTAATGAACGAATCCCCGCGAATTCACGCTCGGGCGGCGGCTTGCAGAACAGCTGGACGAAGGCCGAAAATCGCAGAACTGGTATAAGGAAGAAAAACGGACTATCTTCTCGCTGATTTGCGACAAACGTTGCGCAATCTCCCCCGGAGAAGGCACGACGACGGCACGATGAAACGGCGGTTGGTTGAATATTCATATTATGCGAGGATTTGTGCTCATTTCTTTTTTTAGTTAATACCGATTCGAACGTTGGAGTCGAATTGATGCGGTCGTTTGAATGAAGGCTCAGGATGACACCACAAGCGAAGTAGCGGGCAATGGAAATTGGCGAAGTTGGCAGTGATCCTATGACTTTTAGATGCAGTTCAGTAAAATAAATTCTCGTAATACTCAGTCCAGTTCTGAAATCCGTTAACTACGCTGGTAGATATGAATGGAAATACCTTCGACTGTGATCTATGTTTCTAACTATCACAAAAAAAATATATTTACCCATTTTTGAATGCATGACTTTTTTTTATCAACGCCAAATTATACTAAAACTTCTTTTTATCTATACATTATGCAAGTTACCGATTTTCTGTATAATTTCTGTGTGATTTTTTTTCTTTCCAACCAGAAGTTCTAGTTCTAGAAAACAGATGATAAATGTCAACCGTCTATGACACAGAATCTTACAGTGGTAGCTACCTCTTCTCATCTAATCATGAAGTTATATATTCAACCATTTCTTGAATCAACACAAGCTGCAGAGTGGGACAAGAATTTGCTTGGCAACAAAGAGTGACACAAAAAGGTGCAATAACTTCCAACGGTATTTAATTGCAGCAAAACTTTATAGTTGTGCTCCCGTGGCCAAGTGGTCACACCTAACATGTCGGTGGTTCGGGTTTGATTCCCGTTCTGGTCCGGGGAATTTTTCGTCGAAGAAATTTCCTCCGACTTGCACTGTGGTCACACGTGTTCTAGAGCTTGCCAGTCAGAATGCATTCAAGGCGTGTTATTTAGCTTATAAAATCTCTACTAAGTACTAATAAAAATGACGCAAGTAATACTACGTTGAGACGGTGAAGTTTCTCTAGGGATGTTAGTGCCATTTAAGAAGAAGAAGAAGAAGAAAACTTTATAGTTTTAGCTTTCGATTGAAATGGATACTTGGATGAATGGATATTATACAAGAAGATTTTAGGAAGCATCGAGTGACCGAGTAGTTAGCATCACGCATATCCTTTTTTGGTAAAAATTTTGTTTTTTTTTGGTCTCGGCTTGTTTGCAGCGGTTTCTGCTGGTGACTGACGACTCGTTTGCATGTTATACTCGAACAGAATTTGATCGTTCAAGCATGTCTTCCGCCATTTTATGGCGATGAAATTTTTAAATAAAATTGAGCTCTTTTGGTGCTAGTCGTGCTGCGACTTCACTAATGCCCAAAAAATCAACCAAAATACACTGCGTTTCACAACTATAGAACCTCTATTTTTTCTGAGTTTCCAGAGATATGTAAGAAGTTGGTTGAATTGAAGTATGCAGTGTTGGATATAATAACTATCTTCATTTAAAAGACTGGACATTTGAACTTTATTGTTGTGTTCATAAAATCTGGAAGGGCGTGGCATGGTTTGATGAATAAGGGCTTCAGATTCTGGACTGATCAGCTTGTATACCAGATCAAAACCCTATCAAGAACTTATGAGGAGTGATCGTACGAATATTAGATGCACCTTACAAGCAATATGAGTGATTTGAAGAGATTAAACGAGCAGTATCCTCTGCGTAGAACGAGATACACACTACAACATGGCGCAACTTGGTTAAAACCTCCAGAATGGGTTATTTGAACTGATTGAGAACTAAAGATGTCCTACAAATTAGAAACTCATTGTAATTCTCGTGATATTGACGTTAATTTTGTAAAGGAGTGAGAGTTTTGGTTCTATAGTTATGAAACACTGGAATTTTAGTTTTTTAAATGTTTCGCGCCTGAACACAACAATAAAGTTCAAATGGCCAGTCTTTTAAATGATGATAGTTATTATATCCTACACTATATACTTCGATTCAACCGACTTCTTACATATCTCTGGAGACTCATAAAAATTGTGAAACG
Source organism: Toxorhynchites rutilus septentrionalis (assembly GCF_029784135.1). Classification (NCBI taxonomy): domain Eukaryota; kingdom Metazoa; phylum Arthropoda; class Insecta; order Diptera; family Culicidae; genus Toxorhynchites; species Toxorhynchites rutilus. The sequence goes on along the minus strand of NC_073745.1, from coordinate 93,913,086 downwards.
CAGTGTATGACGAACGGTCTCGTGAGAGATATTTAATTCACGGGCTAGTTCTCACAAGCTTATGTGACCATCTTCAAGCACCATTCCTTTTATTTTGTCGATGCTTTCATCAATTGAAGAGGTGGATGGTCGTCCTTGACGTGGCAAATCGTTCAACTCTTCTCGGATACCTTCAGTCACCAAATATATTCTGCAACATTTTCAACTTTTCGGCACAATATATTTTGTTTGCAGTACAAAATTTTACACAATATCTTGTACTAATAGAGTTATCCATATCAATAATCGCCGAGCAAAAAAAGTTAACTTGTTCTTAATTATGCTGTAAACAAACTGTTATTATTTAACATATTTAACAGAATGTACATGGTTTTCTACAATACGGTAAAACTCATAATTAATATACTTTTTCTTGATTTTGTGCCGGGAATAACGCTTGTAAATTCTGTTTTTCGCACAGAGCGTATCGTCACGTCACAAGAATGTATGCCTATATTTGCAAGGTTCTTGCCAATTTTATGAAAAACTGAATATACTGGAATTCACTTTCATCTATTGATGAAAAATCATAGAACAAAGTTCATTTGTATGTTTTGAAATGGAGTTGAAAATACAAAATTAACGTTTAACCCACCTATCCTCGTGCATACGGTCTGACAGACCGAGAATCAATGAGGTGGCTGAATTAAATAATTATTAAAACTGAATGAAGGTAAAGAAAAAATATTTTCTGGAGTTTTTTCATTCAATTTTATTTTTTTCGTTGAATGAATACCAATAACGCCTAAAAATACACAATATATTACAGAGGGCTGTGTCCCATTCACCCGAAACACGTTTACCCGAAGCACATTCACCCGAATGCAGCATATACCCGAATGGACATTTACCCGAATGTAACAAATACCCGAATGCGACATTTACACGAATGCAACATTTACCCAAATGGAATGTTTACCCGATTTAAGAACGAAAAATTCCGACAAATCAGATTATGAGTTCTGTCGAGTCTCCTGTTACGAAGTTACGAATTAAAATAAGAAATTGTAATGTGAAAATTCGAAAAAGCTGGTGAAGACTTCGCTGTGTCATTTTTAGAAATAAGTGTAGGCACAATTGACATGCCGTCTTCTTTCCTTTCCGTATTGCTCTTCAAAGCCAAGAGATCAGAGATGAGCATTGGTTATGGAATATTCCGAAAATCAAGCAGATAATTATAACATTAAGAATTTAAATGAAAATGTGAAAAGAATAAAAAAGAAAAAATGGTACTTACACCGCAGCGCAGTTTATATCATGAATTTATTATTTCGTGATGAAATTTATTTTTAATCAATGTAATGGGGGCGAAGTCCCCATTTAACGAGGATGTGGAACCAAGGCGGCACCAAGCCGTTGAGGTGAGGCAAACCGAGCCGGCCGCCGACCCGCCGACGGAAGCGGCGGCCTCTCGCAAGCAAACCTGTATTCCACCGAAACATAGGAGACGACCCTATAGTGAGGTCCGACCGAGCGTCGGACGGCATACGTTTACCTAGTGCATCAATATTGTCAGCTTTCTTTTGAGTAAACGGGCTGCGTCATCCATATGAATTGATGAACTTATAATACGTTATAAAACTGCATTCTTCCACTTTTCATTATTTCGAAATGAATTTTATTCAACGCCACTATTTCTCAAATTGAACTACCCACGTAAAATACTTTTTGTATGGAAATGAACGTACGAAACAAATATGATCTTCATATAACACTGACCATAAAAGAATATAAAAATACTCTCTAATAATAACATTCGCGTCTTATTCGAATACATCACGGGCTCGATTAGGGGTAGTGGGGGCAAATTGGTCATGGGGGGCAAAGTGGTCACCTGCTTGTTTGGTACTAAAACTATTGACTATAGACGCCGTATTGATAATCACCTTATGTTTGAAGCATTTAATGACTTTTGAGTCACCCTGTACTTCAGTAGAGCTGTCGCATGTCAAAATATAAATAAAAACAGAAATTGCTCTCTCGATAGCCATTCGGCCGTAGTTCTGTCCGCATGGTATGTAAGGAATTTCTCGTGAAATATAGTTTATGCAATCTGATATGTTAGAAAAATCATCAGTTTGGACGACTGTTCCCATATTCTGAACAGATTTTTTTTTTAATCTCAGCGATTGATTAGCATAGCACTCACTTTGATGTTTGGGGGCAAAGTGGTCATGGATGAATAACGACATACAATGTTCTGTTTAATAAAGCTGATATGCCTCATCGCATTCTGCTCTTGAAGAGGTTACTTTTGTGGCTTTGACACTAGGGAAATATGCCACTCCAACTAAACCAAGCCTCATTATGCGGAACGTTATGTGTTTCTTACTACGTTTTTGTATGCATGAGAAAATTTAAATTGGGACTATAGGTGTATTCAAGCTTATTTCATACATGTACCTACTATATCAAATATGATTTGAACAAATTTGGACGAAAAAAACGCATAAATCTATCCTCTTTAGCTTGATATGTAAGAGTGACCACTTTGCCCCCACTAGGTGATCACTTTACCTCCAAGCAAAAACAAAGTTCGATTTTTCACCTATTTTTCTAATGATGAAAAATGTACTATTTCGAATTTTTATAATAAAAGTCGTTTGTTATCTCGAACAACAATGAGTTGAACTATAATATTCTTCGAAAAACGCGGATTGAAGCGGTATGTGGACGCCGGAAATGGGCATATTCCTTAGGGTGATCACTATGCCCCCACTTCCCCTATATACAGTCTTCGATTTCTTTTCATTGTATATAATCGAATCCTGTATATAATCGAGTCAAAAAAAAATTTTTTATTCGTTTTTATGCATATATTTATCATTCATTGAAAATAGAAGAAGAATGAAATTTTTTATTCATCCCCTTGAAGTCATAAAACACCTTTCTCATACGAAAAAAAAAATTTTCCAGAATCTCTTAGAAGGTGATAAATGATCATATTTGATAAAAACCCTTCTACGCATATGTTCGAATTTCAACAATGACAATGAGAGTTATAGCACTTTTTTTTGTTTCGGACTCTGCCCAGCAAACATTAAATCGTATAACTTTGCACATGATAAGTCACATATAATTTCGTATCAAATCACAATCGCATAAAATATCAATCAAAATATCGATCATATATATCTAAAATCGCATAAAATGCAAAAACACGATTTTCCATGTCATCGATGGATTGAGTGGTAACGTTGTCGTTTCAAATCGCATATCAGTCCAAAAAGCATCGCATATCGTTATATACGGCTTTATATGCGTACAAAATATGGCATATACGTATATCGCCTCCACTTTTGTGTGTATATGCTAGTTATCTGCATCATATATCATACAAATGTGTCTTGGTTGTATGTATATCGCTTCCAATTATAGCTATTCATACGACTTAATGTTTGCTGGGTGTTGCCTCAAACTGTCTCTACACTAAAGAGTACGCTGCGTAAGTCTATTCTGTTGCTTTCATTTGAAAGATGAGAAAATTTAGTTCAGGATATAGAGGTGGAACATCTAAATTAGTGGATTTAAATAACTTTTTGGGAGTGAAAATTTCAAAGTTGATAATTTTTAATGTGTAGTTATTGATTTTATCCCAAAAATTTATATTGAACTTGATTGTTGTATCAATCAAATCAAAGCTCTCATATTGCTCTACAATTTGTTCTTTGACACCCAACTTCCATCTCTCTTAGTTTTGCTGCAATATCGATATGAACAATTCCTGGTGAAAATTCATGCGAAATCTTCAAAAATCACGATTTTTACCTCACTGTACATAAATCCACCCTAATTTTACCTTAACTTTCAAAGGATACATTTTTTCTCGAAATAAGTCAGATTTGAAATGTAAAAAAATGGATTTTTAAAATACAGGTAAACTTCGATATAACGTACATTTTACTTTCAAAATTGTACGTTGTATCAAATTGTACGTTAGATCGAAGCATAATAAAGTACTCACAAACGTAGTCTATAATACATTATTGTGAAGCCAGCCTTTCTCATGATGTTTCCCTTCGTACTGTTGATTAAAGCTTGATTCATTTAGAATCCGGAATCACAAAACCAGCTGTATTTCGGGATTGATTGAAGGTACAAAACTTGTTTTAGCATCACAATACAGATAATTCATTGTTCTATCAGAAAAAAAATATTGAAAAAAACTTTCCTTTACACTTTGGAAATGGGTACGTTATATCGAGGTAAAATGTACGTTATATCGAGTGACGTTATATCGAGGGTACGTTATAACGAGGGTACGTTGTATCGAAGTTTCCCTGTATATATAAACGAGTTCAAAATTGTATATAATCGAATCACATATAATCGAGTCTGTATATAATCGAGTCCGACCTGTATATCCTTCTTTCGGGTAAGTGTAGCTTTCGGGTAGATGTTACATTCGGGTAATTGTTACGTTCGGTAGATGTTGTCTTACGGGGGTATGGATTTCGGGTAAATGTGACACAATCATTACAGAGATACGCACAGTCTATGAGTGTTCGAATCACGATTTTGCTCGCGAGTACAGGAGAGTTAAAAGTCAGTCGGGAGTCACGTCACGTCACAAAAGTATGTGACTGGAAACAAGCGAATTTAACTATAAAATGTACTTAAACTGATGATTCTTGAAGCAAATTTTCTCAATTTTACTTCGACTGCATTTTTTTTTTTAATTGTATGCCTTACACATGAAAACGTGAAAGACGTGTTTTAGTGGGTCAAAACGTTGCACGATACGCCGCAATGGATGCTTTTATGCTTTTGTGATAATCGTGTACCGTTTTGTCTCAAATTCCGAACTCTTAAGCTTTGAATGTACTGTACTGCAATATTCAGAGAAAAAACTGTTGTACTGAAATATTTATGATGTTCTGCAGTATTCAGAGAAACAATAGCGGCAAAAATATTCATGTTTGTCTACCAGGTGAACAAGTTGAAATACATTTTCCGGAGAACCTTAAAAATATGTTTATTCAAAGTCATACTCGTTTGATACTATATTCTCAAACAAATTGTGGATTCCTTTCCCATAAAACTTGTTTCGTTTCGACAAAAACCATTCGCCCACCCATTTTTGGGCATATTTATATTCGGCGAAGTCCTGCATATCCTATTAAACCGGAAAGGTGATAATCTGACGGGGTCTTCAGAATACGGAGAATGTTGTACTATAACTTTATCGTGTCTACGGGCTCATTCCTGAGGCTCATCTGGGAATGCGTTTGCAGCTAAGTTATGGGCAAAAGAGAGAGTCGATGAAGAGAAAATCTAACATGAAGATCACATATGAATCATTATGACCAGAATGAGAATTCCTTTAATGATTGGAATTACGTCACATTTTACTGGAACACAGCTACACCCAAAAATAATTTTTAGCACGTGTTTTGGCATTACTATTTATTACATTAAATGAGCTTTAAAATAATAGAAATGTGCTACTCGCAAATACTGGTATAGTATTTGTATAATATATATATATATATATATATATATATATATATATATATATATATATATATATATATATATATATATATATATATATATATATATATATATACATATATATATATATATATATATATATATATATATATATATATATATATATATATATATATATATATATATATATATATATATATATATATATATATATACATATATATGTATTAGCGAGCGAAACAAGAGCCACATTGCAAGTACGCATTAACACTTTCGTATCTCAGAGCGATTCGGTCGAGTTTCTTGCGGGGCCCAAATTCAACTCCGGTGCGCTAGAGAAATAAGCGGGCAACGATAATAATGAATTCGGGTTCAATTCAGGACTACTTTTCTGTTGAATCCAAATTGAAAAACTTATAGAAATAATTTTTTAGCCAATTGTACAGTGTTGCCAATGATAATAAAAAATGAAATTCAACCGAACGTACTTGCTCTATATACTGTACTAGCTGACCCGGCAAACTTCGTCCCGCCCAAAATGTGTTTTTCGTAATCAAAACCTTCAAACATTCACGTTTTCTTACTATGAGTTCATGTTCATGGGTCCAATCGCAAAACTGTTCATTGATTGCTCTACTAATCGACTCCATTGAATTTACCTTTTACTATAAAATTCCTAGTATTTCTAACAAAACTCATCATTATAATATCAGATTATTTTCAGACACAATTCTCGTTCAAAAGTTTTCAACCACTTGCAAATCACATGTTTCTCTGTTACATGGAATAAATGTTTTATACCGAAAACATGATAGAATAAAGGCAGCCCTAAATCGGACAATTCCTTCCAACACATCCGACGATCCTTTTTTTAGATATAAATAGAAGAAGATATAGGAGTGCGTTTCATCACATTAAAATCCAGTTTCCAGTTTCGAACAAAAATCAGTTTCGCTAGCGCAAACATCAAATGAACTAACAGCACTCGTCACTATGTAATTGTAGAAATATGGGAGTTTAATTTTCCGAATTTTCCCTTTTTCCTTCAGAGTTTTCCGAAAAATTACAATTGTCATGTTTGGTAGGAATATTTTTGGTTGAATATGTGTAATATTTTTATGGGACCCCCTCTCCATTCCAGAGGAGGGAGGGGTATCATACCATCATAGAAACATTTCTCATACCCAAAAACCCTCACATCCCAAATTGTGCTTGATTAGCCAAGTGGTTGGCGTCTCACATTATCATGCCGGGTGTTCGGGTTCGATTCCCGTTCTGGCCGGGGGATTTTTCGTCAAAGAAATTTCCATCGACTTGCACTGTGATCGCGCGTATTGTAGAGCTTGCCCCACGGAATACACTCAAGGCGTGTTATTTGGCTTAAGAAATCTCAACTAAGTATTAATAAATGACGCTAGTTAATGCATACGTTGAGCCGGCAAAAGTTCCACAGAGAACGTAATCGCCACTCAAGAAGAAGTAGTTCTCGAGTTATGCAGAAGTTTATGTCTGTGTGCCCGCTGTAATTTGTGTGTGATTTGTATGGCAGCACAACCCCCATCCTAAGACCTCAATATGCCTAATTTGGTTTTATTTGGTTGTTTAATTCTCGTGTAATGCAGAAATATGTGTTTCATTTGTATGGCAGCCCCCCTTAAGAGAGGGGGGAGGAGTATCTAACCAACATAAAAACATTTATTGCACCCTAAAACCTCCACATGCCTAATTTGGTGTCATTTGCTTGATTAATTCTCGAGTAATGCAGAAATTTGTTTTTAATTTGTATAGCAGCCCCCCTTTAGAGAGGGGGGTGGAGAGCTTAACCACCATAGAAATATTTATTGCACCCTAAAACCTCCATATGCCTAATTTGGTTCCATTTGCTTGATTAATTCTCGAGTAATGCAGAAATTTGTGTTTCGTTTTTATGGCAGCCCCCCTTAGAGAGGGGGTTGGAGAGTCTAACCACCAGAGAATCATTTATTGCACCCTAAACCCTCCATATGCCAAATTTCGTTTCATTTGCTCGATTAATTCCCGAGTAATGTAGAAATTTGTGTTTATTCTGTATGGCAGACCCCCCCCCCCTTAGAGAGGGGGTAGGGGTCTCAAACTATCACAAAAATCTTCCCCGGCCCCAAAAACCCCTACACACTAATTTTCATGTTAGTCGGTTCAGTAGTTTCCGAGTCCGTAAGAATCAGACAGACAGACAGAAATCCATTTAAATTATAGACTCGATGACGATGAATAATTGCAATTTCATTGGAGAATATGGGATATTCTGTTCAATTGATTGCGAAGATTCTGTGAATATATCATACCAATAACATATGTCACTTTTGTGGGAAAATAATCGTCACAAACTATATCACGTTTAGCAACTCCGACTTCTCGCGTTATTTGTTTTCATTATTCTTTGCGCTTGGTAGATAAAAAGCTAAAAGAAGAAGCAAGTTGCAAGTTTTTTTCCTGAGAATACAGGGTAACTTCGATATAACGTACATTTTACTTTCAAAATTGTACGTTGTATCGAATTGTACGTTATATCGAAGCATAATAAAGAACTCTGAAACGTAGCTTATATTACTTTATTGTGTTGCTGTTTGAGTAAGGTTGATGAATAAAATCAATAAAAAGACGAAGCCAACTTTTCTCATGATGCTTTGTTTTGTTGATTGAAGTTTGATTCATCTAGAATCCGGAATCACAAAACAGTTGTATTTCGGGATTGGTTAAAGTTACAACACAAGCTTTAGTATCAAAATACAAATAATCTATTGTTCTTCCAGAAAAAAAAATATTTGAAAAAATATTTTGTTTGGACTTTGATAATGTGTACGTTATATTGAGTGACGTTATATCGAGGGTACGTTATAACGAGGGTACGTTATATCGATGTTTCCCTGTAATAATTGCACAACTCGGATATGCAAAAAAAAATTTCTTACACGCACATGTTTTTTTAATTGTAATTTTTTTGGGCATATCCGAGTTGTGCAATTATTATTCTCATTATTCTCATTTCCATCCTCAAAATATAAGGCAGCGTGAAAGTAAATCTGACAGCGAGGGAAGTACTGAAATAGTGTGAAGCGTTAGAAAAGTTTCGAGTATTATCTCATCGAGTTCCGATTCGGATATTGAGGAACTATACGCAAGTGAAGACCTGGACGATATGTAAGAAGAACTTACTATAGACGACATAAAGATATGAAAGTTTTTAATATTATTTTTGAGAATGATTTTTTAACAGTACATTCAAAATGTGTTTTTCCTCAAACGGTTTATTGATTATCCAATAACTTTGTCAAACATCATATTTTAATTAGACATCTGGTTTTTGAGTTAAAATTTTTCGAAAGAATTTTTTACGCCCTTTAAAAAAGTCAGTCGTAATTTAAATTGGTCATATAATAATGAAAATTGTAATTTAGGTAGTTTTGTACCAAGTTCCAAAAAAATCGTAGAAGGTCAGGTCAGCAGCTTTGGGGTGGAATTGCTCTGTACGAGAAATGTATGAATGGAAGTAATTGGCCATTTTGAATTTCGATTTTTCATGAACTAATGTGTTCTACTAGTCAAGCCTTTTTCATTTGATATCCATATTGAAGAGGTTTTGATAAAAAAAAACATTTATCGCCATTTTGGATTTGCATTTCCACAAATAACTATGTTCTACCAGTCAAGCCCTTTCGTTTGAACGAATTGAACGAGAAAAGTGTCAGCCTCATCTGGGTTACAGGACCTCCCAGAAGATACACCCGTCACCCAGATCAGAGTTCAGTTCAGAGAAAGAGATGTCTGCTCCCATACATACAAACATTTTAAACTGCTTCTATTTGTTCATTTCACCCTTCAGCACACGAAAAAGCATTTTTTTCTGCCGAAGATGAAATGTTTTCCACCAACGCTAGTTTGGGTGTAGTTATTGTTTGATGGTACTTTTTAGATCATGTTCCTCCACTATTTTCTAGACTATAAATTGTTGACTATCCGGATTCTTTACTATATTATAATCTACTGCCGGATACGCCAATATGATAGCGAAAAACCTTTTGTCTGGTTTTTGAGTTTTTTGTCAATCTAATAAGACTACCCATCATTTAATTTAGAAAAATTATATCGCTCAGCTGCAACAATCAATATTTTGTTGTGTTCCGCATTCTCTTCGGCATTGACTCAACGAGGTTCCTGTACGAAGTAGAGCCCCCGCAGAATGCAGATTGTTTTGTGGCCGATAGTTTGGTCGGCCGACATAATCAGTATGGAGAGATATGCATATGCGCACATTACCCCGAATCAATTGGGTCGGTTTTTGCACTTACAGGCCATCTCGATCAAACTGTCTGCCGATAAAAAGTATGCAGTCTGCGGAGGCTCTTGACAGTATGGCATACCATGCTTCTTGGATTTTGCTCAACTCTCAACTTGCGATTTCACAAGGTGCACGGACTTTCAGGTAACAAGGACAATCTGCAACAGATTTTCTATCGGATCTAGATCAAGGGATTTTGCTGGACATTGCATAACACCAACGTCATGATTATGAGACCACTTCATTACAATACCTTACAGGCCGATTACTTTTCGTCTTTATCTTGCACTGACCAGTTCAACACCCGGTTAAACAACTACCTCTCATTTATTGTGCCTATTTTAAAAATCTCTATTTTTATTCTATTCCGGAAATCTCAAAATTCGCATTGAAAATTAACCATCCGTGTGACCTATGCTCTGGCCATTTTTTTCATCTTTAAATTTTTATTGGAAAAATAATATAAACGCCAGACGCTCCTCTGTTCATGCTGCGATTCAACCATTTATGCGAAACCGTAAATCTGTACTCAGTGAATAATCCAACCGAAATAATTTATTCATTTTTCGTGTTGCTGGAGAAAAAATGGTAAATTTTTAAATGGACCGAACGGCTAGTGCCAAGTGCCGAAACGCTCATCTGCATGTGCTGATGGCACCGGGCCGGTATAATGATATCACTTTTAAATCATTTTCTGATCGATATGACGAGTATGCTAAGTTTTAACATTCGTATATGTGCTACCCCCGGTGGCGCCCCGGCGCTTTCCATATAAAATGGTTATAACGTTCCCATGATGCTCACTTCGCCATCTGTCTCGTCGTTGTCGCCGTCGTCGTGATAAGAACAGACTCATCATGAAGCCGAGATCACACCACTCGATCTAGCGATTAGACGGACTTGAATATTGATATCGAAATGTCGATTTCATCTAACATCGTGTGTTTGATTGGGAATCAAGCAGATTGGCCGCGATTACACCCACTGCAGACTCTGTTGATTGCGACCGTTGGGAACCGATTTTCGAACGAACAGGGAACATCGTTTCGGCGATGTCAGTAGCGTTGGTGTTAACACAAATGGTTAAGGTTTTATTGGGTGTCTTATAATCAACATCGTTGAATTGAAATGAGATCCATTAAATTTAGAAGCGAATACCATTTCTTAAATATTTGTATCGTAAATCATTTTGTGGTTGTTCTTGTCGAGTGTGAGCTGCAGTTAGTAAAATTTTTGTGTTTGATCCATGCACTGAATCCGTAATCCTCCAACCGTGACACTTGATATAAAATCAATTAACAAAATTTGTTATTTGAATATTTCATTTCGTCGGTGAATAAACTGAACGATAATCCCTAATGTTAATGAAATTCTGGTATTGATGTATTTATGTTTTGCTTAGTTTCGTTCATGTTCGCGTAGTCCATGAACATAATAAGGAAACTGTACAGTATCGAATACTATCGAGAAGTATCCTCTTTCGAAAATCATTTATTAGGCATTTATCGTCTGAAGAACTCAAAATTCGTTCATTAGTTCGAAGACCTTTTTTTTGAGAGAAACTAAAAAAGGAGAACATTCTGTGTCGGTATACAATATAATTTTTAGAATTTTTTTATATAACTTATAAATAGATCTTTTGGTTATGACGAATTTAAATTATCATTATTACATTGGGAAAAAATTGATCAATGATTAGAATATTATCAAAGTATCAAGACAAAAAAAAATAATTTGGGGGCGATATATTTCAAACACTGAACATAAAATTTGAAGTAATAAACATTTTAGAGTGTACCGTTACTTTTTTATTAATGTTTCCAATGAACGAGAATGCTACATTACGACGATGAAGTGGAATTTGAAAAAGTGAACTCAGAATCCCTCATATTTCTCATACACCACTCATAATCAATTTCAACTCTATTGATCACTCATAATAAAATTAGACTATTGACTAATCGATTATGATGAAGATCGGACCATTTCAGTCTGAGGGATGGGAGAGAATGGCAAATTGACCTTTTTGTTTTACGTTTCATTTGGTCATAATGTGGCCTTCCCAAAATTTTCGCAGCATTTGCCTCAGGGAATCAGTGAAACATTTTAGTGAAAGTATGAAAGTGAATATTCTTTTGCTAATATTCTCATTTTTGAACACATATTATCAAGATCAATACAAAGACATGGTATTAGAGGAACCCGGGGCAAGAGTGCCACCTTAAGCTAATACGCGTTTTTGAATGCTCTTTTGTTATATTTTTTTCCATTTTTTTGTTGGTTTTTTCATTTATACTCCTATTTGGGTGTAGCTAACGGGTGTTAAACAAAAAATGAGAATTTTTTCAATACCTTTCAGTAACTCAAATAAAGAGCGTAAAATTTTATTTCTCCAAGAAAATTGCTCTTTGGGCTCCCTAGAAACAGTAGGCGTGTTTGGTTTTGCTAGTTTGGATTTAGTCAAAGCAAAGATGGCGTCGAAACAGCACGTGCTCCGCGAACGCATTGTATGGTTCTACGAAACGCATCTCCAGCAAGGAAAAAAGTTCACGGTGGCACATTTTAAGGAAGAAAATGTACCTGTCAGTACGGTATATCGTATCCTGGGTTCCCTGAAATAAGAGCGGAAGGTCGGAAGTGGTCGTGTGGTGACGATAATGACGAAGCAGAGGAAAACATCGTTAAAGAAGCTGTTTGACAACAAGGACGCAACCAGCCTGCGTGACGCCGGTCGGAAATATGGCTGCTCCCACGTATTGATCCATCGGACCCTTAAGATGGAAGGAATCGTCTGCAGGAAGAAGACGAGGTCGCCGGAGTATACGGAGGAGCAGATTGAGACGGTTAAATCACAGTGTCGGTGGATGGCCAAAAAATACCGCGGGACGTCTTTCGTTCTGGACGACGAAAGCTATTTTCCGCTGTCCAAAACGCATATTCCAGGAAATGATAATTACTATTCCAGCGACAAGTCATCCACACCGCCTGAAGTGAAATACAAGTTCAAGCACAAGTTTGAAAAAAAGGTTATGTTGTACATCGCCATTTCCGACCGGGGCATTTCAAAGCCTTGGTTTAAGCCGAGCGGTCTGGCAATCAACCAACAAATCTATCGAGAAGAGTGCCTCGATAAAATCCTGCTGCCGTTCCTGAACGAGCATCACGCGGATGGGAAGTACGTTTTCTGGCCGGACAAGGCGTCTTCCCATTACGCCAAGAGGACGCTGGCGTATCTTGAGGAGAAAAAGAAACCGTTCGTGCCGAAAGATCGTAACCCAACAAACTTGCCCCAGTGCCGCCCAATAGAGGATGTCTTTGGCTCACTCAGTGCCCTAGTGTATAAAAACAATTGGAGGGCCAAGGACACGAAGCAACTGACTACAAGAATCCGGAATTGTATCCGGAAAATGGACGTAAGTGCCGTACAACGTTCTTGTGAGAACATCGCGACAAAGTTGCGTCGAACAGCAGACCACGGCCTTTACTCAAATATTAACTGACATTTTTTTGAAGAAAATACATTATGTTATTAATAAAAAATACTGAAATCGATGAAAAAAAAAAATTTTTATATGTGATTGAAAAAAATCTCATTTTTTATTTGACACCCGTTCAAATAAAAAATGAGAATTTGACACGCATCAAATTGTTCAAAAGTTATGTTTACTATGAAAATGTTTCATTTACAAAAATGATGTTTTCGGCTTGTATTTTTCCAGTACGAGGCAAGAGTGTCACCTCGACGGGGTAAGAGTGCCAATCTTATAAAAAAATAATTTTTGATGAAAAAAGCACTGTGAAATTCACGGTGGCTCCAAAGAACGCAAACTCAAGTTCTGGTGGCGTTCACGAAAACCGGCAAGCCAATCTTCTCCGGCCAATTTGGATGTTTTGTCGAAAGAGTGATCTAAATTATTTCACTCTGCAATTTTATACCCTAGGTTCGGGATGTCGTGTGTTGTTAGCCCATAAAATAACTTCTGCATATTAAGGATGTGACTCACGAGTTACTCCTAAAAAACACAGTTTTAAAACGGGCTAACTTCTGCACATATTTGGCCAATGTTCTTCTGCGCAAACTATATTCCTCCGCCACTCGTCTCCATGATTCACAGAATGTACGGCAACAACCATAGATTCCATTTGCCACTGGTTTCGGAACGAAATCCGTTCATATTTACAAACCATGACCACAACAAACACAACCACGATTACACTATTGCGTTTGATAGATCGAATTCGAGGTTACGACTATGGCATTTTTACCCCGGTAATAATGGCTCCTTTTGCCCCGGAAGTTGAGAGATAACAAATTTATTTTTTATTGAAATAAATGCGTACGATTTAAATTAGTTCATACAGTCAGTTGAAGAAAAATGATTATTCTATTTGTGCGTTCCTATATAGACTGCAGTTGTGAGAAGCTCAGTTAGTATTTATCTGTTTTCCAATAAAAAAATATTTAAGGTTCTGGCTTATAATATGTGAGATATATGCAGTATCTGTAGTTAAATAATTGTAAAAGATGGAAATAGGCAAAATAATCAGTCTTGCCCCGTATGGCACTCTTGCCCCGGGTTCCCCTAGACCTATAATCACAGGCATTTTTAGATTCAAGATTAAATGCAATACTAGATAAAACTAAGGCTCCAGCCAACGTTTCAACGAAAGCGTATTTTTTTCGTCCCCTCAAGAAGTTGAACATTCAATTTTCTGATCTCAACCATAGGAACGGTTTCTTACAAAACAGATCACTGATGCGGCTAATAGCAAAGTTAATTTTCTAAAAATAATACTTGAAATAATTCATTACCGCTAGACATATTTCCCCTTAGTCTTAGTATGGTTTCTAGCTAGTTATGAACATATTCAGTGCTAAGCGAAGCCACCAAATGACACACGTATATTTGCATCTAATGATTATAAATCCTGCCAACACGGTTTGTTAGTCACTTCGCCAGAGTATTTTTTTCGATAGTAGATTCTATTTTAGTAGCAGGAAGCGTGATTTTACTTCTGAAAGAAGCGCTTCCAAGACCTTGGAGAACAAAGATGAAAGTAATAGGAGATGGAGACTAGAAGTTTTAAATAAATCGCACAGGGGCGTAATCATATGCAAACAAACATTTTTGATTTCGTAATGAGGCACTATCTATTTTTACTAACATGGTTGTTCAACCTTCCGGTTATACGAGGTACGGCTGTCAAATGAAGAGACCAAAACTGTGAACCATTCTATTCTGATTATTTGAAGTATTTCTAGAAGCTAGTTCTTGAAAGACGGGTGCTTGAGAATACTTAATCCACTCAAAACCACCTGCATTCGATAAATGTTTATTGCCATACATTTCTTACGTTCATTTTCAATAAGTTTCCAAGAGAAACGAGTACTGTCCCAACAATTCGCTGTTTTGAGTACCGCTTTCGAGAAAGAAAGCTTTATGTCAAACAGCTTTCGTTCACTTTCGTCTGGAATATATAGGAGAAGGGTGTTATACGCACCCTCTAAGCGAGAATTGATTTATCTTGACCGTGCTCTCAAAATTTAAGGTAACAACTACGTCAGCACGTAGATTAGTTAACCCTCAGTCATCTGTGCTCGTTCTGTATTTTAGATACTGAATAACAAAAGTGCTACGAATTTTATTTTGTAAAGCGCCCAAATTCTAAATTTCCAATCATAAGGTGTTAAATGGCCCAGCAGAAGTATAATATGCCCATGAGTTGTTTCTCTCAGAGACTATAATGCTCAGAGAAACAGCTTTTTTTCGATGTAATTTTAGTAGTTGAAAAGTTATGAATTTAAAAAAGTCGTTTTTGGAAAAAATGGGAAAAAATCCATTTTTTGGGCAACCCTAAAATGGAAATGATCACCCTAATGATAAAAAATACAGGTCTAATGTTTTGTGATAAAAAACAAAACTATCAGTCTTCACGAATGAGAGATTCCTCGCGTAACTTTTGAAAAGGTCCTAAGTAACAAATGTGAACAAATCTAGTTAATGGATGCATACTATTAGTGCTCAATCATTGAATGCAATGCGAAAACAACCGTTCAAGTATCCATCCTTTTCACTTTTTTATCACCGATACAAAAAATGTCCAATGTACAGATTCGAATTTTAAGCACTCGACTATTACTTCGGATTCCACTTTCCTCTGACTCTCGATACGTCCGAAGCAACAATGAAATCAAAACAACACGAAGTCGCACTTCGGACATTTTGAGTTTTCGTTATTTTCGGATGTTGATATCGTCTTTAGTGCAATTTAACGAGTTATAACAATAATGATCTACTTTTAGCACGAAATGCAAGTATTTGAAGCGTTGTTCAGTAGTTATTTGCAAATTGTCATCGTACAACGTAATTTGTCCAATGTACGAAGCGGTCAGTCAAAACGTCCAATGTAACATTTTTAGCTCGGAGGCTTCAATTTCAAACTAAAATCACATAACAACAGTTACGATTGGTTTAGCAGTGTTATTATTGACTGCTAGTGATAAAAGTAGTGATAAAGATCGATTCCTTTTGAAACAATTCGCAGAACAATGTTCCGATCTTCAACTTCGTTTTTCTAGAGTTGATGTGAATGTTACATAGGACCTTTTCAAAAATTACGCGAGATTCCATCAATCTATTCTCTTCATGCCCACCAGCGAAGAGAAGAAACCGTTCCTCCGGTGAGCGTGTTCTCCCAGTATTCGTGCATTAATTCTCCAGTCCGCGCTCTTGTTTTCCTGCATTCTCTGAGCACATAATATAGCTGCCAGATGTGAAGACATGTTTTCGTTGTTAAGACATTTAATTTTGTGAAAACATATCGAGGTCATTTCATTTTATCGTGATGGTTTGCTCATTTTTGTTCATTATGATTACATTTGAAGACATTTATTCGTGCCATGCAGAGATATTTGAAAAAATCATCTGGCATCCCTCACATATAAGCTATTTCTCTCGTGAGAATGTTTACGGCCGAAAGCGAGCAAATTTTCCTGATCGAGGGTATGCCATACTGCCCGATGGTAAGCTGATGCGGAAAATATAAAATTGAGAAAGGAAAGAATTCTTTCTTAGCATTTTCTTTATCTGAGATATTGACTAGGAACACGACTCAATAGATATGACACACAGTTATCGCCTCTGAATCGGTTTTAAACAACAAAAACCTTATAGAAATGATGTAGAAAATTACATCGAAAATTGCTTCCAAAGAAAATTATTTTTCTTATTCATTTAAAGCATGTTCCAAATGTAAAACTTTCATGGCATGATTCTATCATTGACTAGCCCGTTTGCCTATATCCATTGCATTTCTATTCTTGCTGGTTTACGAGAAAATCAGGCAGGTCAAATTGCCCGGCCGAATTTGACTTGGAGAACACACTATGTATTTTCTGCAATCCACTCAATATCGGTATCAATTGAAATTATTTGACTGATAGAATACAGCACAATGGTTTTATTGTAGAGAAATATTCTAAAAAGAACAGATAATGTACTAAAAACTAGAAAATAAAATAAGTAAAAAACATAACAATGTACTAAAACCTAGAAAATAATAAGGCAAGTAGCAGTTAGCAGTTATCATATTTCTCCTTCATTAGTCTATGGCATTGATAAGACTAAAATAAAATCGTGGGGCACGCTTGATTTCCATTGTTCACAATTAGTGACTTCATCATATGTCCCACGATTTTATTTTTGTCTTATCAATGCCGTAGACTAATGAAAGAGAGGTGTGATAACTGCTAACTGCTACTTGCCTAATTATTTTCTAGCTTTCAGTACATTGTTATGTTTAATCACAATTAAATCGTTTAACTTAAAAAGTTTTTTTTTACTTATTTCATTTACAAATTTTGAACAAATATAACATGATTTTGAAGTCTGTGATTCACAATTTACATGAATGCTTTCTAATTCTGTAGAAACAGTAATTTTTCATGCTATGATATGTCAATGTTTTTAGTACCGTCGATGGGAGTGAAAATGGGTTATGGGGAGGAGATTGGGTCGAAAATGAAGAAAGTTACTACAGGTCAGACTCGATTATATATAATCGCAATTTCACTTTCAACGTTAATTTTCGAATCCCATACATAATCGAATCACATAAAAGCTATTTTTATTGATGTTTGACATTCATACATTAATGAAAAAATTGTTTTCTTGAGATTCGATTATGTACAGGATTTGAAAATAATTGTAGAAAAAAAATGGTCGACTATATATAATCGATTCCGAACTGTTAGTGATATCTTGACAAATATTGCAAATATTTTGGAAAGCTGTAAGTCGTTTAATAGGAGACATATTTCCACAACTTCCAATGCATAATACTTAACTGTAGTACAAATAGTTATTATTTAATAATTTACCAAAGTTTGATGTGTAAAGAGCCAACACCTCAGGAAATATCTCATGTCCAGCATTCTACAGAACTACTAAAATTGTAAATATTGGATAGAATTATTCTTTGAATGCTTACCAGATGAGTTATTATTGATTTTGAACATCAAAAATTGTTTTCTATTCAAATTCCAATATTTTCGAAATAATCTCTTACTTACACTGAGTGGGGGTGAGAATGGGTCAAGCACAAAATTGAATTCCATGCGAAACCGATATAGTGATTGTCAGATTTTCATGAAAATTGGTAGTTTTATTCCCCATCGTAAAATATTGGACCCGTATTTTTTTCATCAAGATACCCATTTCCATTTTATGGTGTTCCGAAAAATCAACTTTTCCCCTTTTTTGTAAAAATGCCCTTCTTCAATAATTCATAACTTTTGAACTACTAGACCGATTTAGATGATCGATATATCAAATTAAAGCCAATGAGCTAGTTTCGTTTGAAAAACATTACACTCGAAAAAAACAGATTTTGTTGTCGTAATTATTGATTGTATTTGTTTTTCATAGCTTCATGGTTTCAGAACTAAGGTCATAAAATTTTTCATATTTTTTCCAGGAAAGCTGAGGTTTTTTTACATAACATATCCGAATATCAGAGAAGTGTTTTTTTCGTTTTCGAGTGATTTTGTGATTTTGCAAATTTAACATGTTTTCAGATTTCGTTCAGTATTCCTATGCGACTAGAATCCAATTTTTATGCATATGTGGTATTTCATGTGGCTTCAAATTTGTATGTCAATCATCTGAATCGGCCCGGTAGTTTAAAAGTTATGAATTGAAAAAAAGGCATTTTTGGAAAAAAGGGAAAGATGATTTTTAGATTCATCGGTTAATTTAGAAAAATCATAGCTCAATAACACAAAATAACGCATCTCAATTTTTGATGCTATCTAAAAAAATCTTTGCTTTCAAAAAAAAAAAATATTAAAAATATACCGCCCTTTGTCCCGAGACAATGTAAACTATAAAAAAATACAATCAATAAGTACAAGGCCGAAATACAAAATTTCTGTATGTATAATATTTTTCGAAAAAAGACTAGCTAATTGGCTTTAATTTAGTATGTCGTTTATCTGAATCGGTGCAGTAGTTCAAAAATTATGAGTTTAAAAAAAGTAATTATTGGAGAAAATGAGAAAAAAATGATCTTTCGGGCCACTTTAAAATGGAAATGGTCATCTATTTAATTTGATATGTAGATCATCCGAATCAGTACAATAGTTGAAAAGTTATGAATTTAAAAAAGTCGTTTTTGGAAACAACGGGAAAAAATCAATTTTTTGGGCAACCCTGAAATGGAAATGATCACCCTAATGGTAAAAAATACAGGTCTAATGTTTTGCGATAAATAACAAAACTATCAGTTTTCACGAGAATCTGAGAACCACTATATCGGTTTGACAAGGAATGGCTGTATATAAACATTTCCATCGCACTTCTAGGTGGATTGACACTATTTTCGTAACTCAAATAATCATTCAAGACATCTACATGTTGTTAAATTATTGAGAAATTGATTTCTAAACACAATTCTTAATAGATGTAATAATCACAACTTTGACCCATTGTCACCCCCTCTAAGGGGTGAGATTGGGTCAATTTTCATTTAATCGTAGTTAAGTGAAACATTAATATTATTGAACAATTCATTGAACACTTACGAGAGAACATTTCTACGTAATCTGAATTGTGTTTTACTCCAATTTACGAGAGTTATTCATCAAAAAGTTCGAAAACAACCGTTTTTGATCCATTTTCACCCCCATCGACGATATTAGTTTCAGTTATTATTAAGATATTATAGATGGAATTCCATTTTCAGGAATTGTGTTCAATTTTAAAAATTTTAAAAATGAAATGAAAACTAGTAAACTTCTTTCAGAAAATCATTAATGAAAACTTTTAGTCCAATCCCGTGTCGTACCCGACTTGTTGTAAAATAACCCCTGCACAAAAATATGAGGGTCTGGTGGTGCGTGTTGTTATTTATTCCTAGGAAGACAGGAAACATGTTCAGATTAAGCAGTGAATTCCAAATCATTGTTTTAGTTTTGTTCCGCGTGGAGTTTTTTTTTTCTAACGTCAAAAACATATCCCGCCAAAACCTTCCAAACATCATTGATTCAATGGTTTATCGATCACTTAAATCATGCAGTTTGTTTATAGCTTCTCAAGTTAATTTTAATTGTAAATTGCAAGAAATTCTAAAAATAGCAATGAAACTAAGATTTCGAAAAAAAATGTTTGGGTTTGTGAAGACGGCTAATGTATTCATTATTTTAGGGGAGGACTGAATATGAATGAAGATCACAAACGAACGGATCTCCTTTCCAAAAAGGCATGATTTTTTTCAGAGAAAGTGACTACATCTGTTCGATACCATTGCGATGCGTGAAGAGGTTCGTCGCACATTAACCGTGTCGCAGATTTTGCCGTTCTATTTTTAGTTAAATATATTCATTTTCATTTCATTATAGTATTCGTAACAGAAAATACGCCAGTAATAGCAACATCATATTATGTCTACTTTCCTTTTACTTGGTAGAAACATTTTAGTGGTTTTCATTCATGCATACGATTATTGTGACACTTGTTTTTGTTTCTCATTATATATAGCACTGAAAGTACACTAAATTCATTGATTGCTCAAGTTATTCAAAGATAGTTAGACTTACAATGGACTAGCATATGATTTTCTACTTCTAACATTATGACGTAGGACTACGTCTAACCGGAAGATATAGGGGGTGAAATGGAAATCTAGGTACTGAACAAGTAGGAAAAAATGCAAGATTTGGAACGCTTATAACTCGAGCATTTCTCAATAGATCGCAAAGGTTTTTGCATCAATCGATAGGAAATATATCTACGCATCTATCATAACGAATAACATTTCATTTTTCATGAGATAAATAATTGAATAATTGTGAAATATCAAGCATTGTCAAAATGCACTATGTGCCCATTTTTGATTGGTCCATTTTGTGCTCCTCAAATCGTACCGACAAAAACGGGCAACCAGAGCAGCAGCGAAATAGAATGAAGCACGATTGGAAAGGAAAAAGAAAACAATGAACGAAACATTGGTCGCAGTCTCACACATGCGTAATTCTCGAGCCTGCCAGTCAGCTTAAAAATCCCCGCTCCGCTGCCGTAACGATCATTCTCATTCAAACCGTACACCACATCGCTTCGCATCACAACACATCAACAAACCAACCCAAGCAGCCATGTCTGGACATGGTAAAGGAGGAAAAGTGAAGGGAAAGGCAAAATCCCGCTCGAACCGTGTTGATCTGGAGTTCCCCGCAAGGGTAGCTAGGCCGAGCGCGTTAGTACCAGTACACCAGTCCACCTAGCCGGCGCTATATAGTTTCAGCCGCCGAAGTGATCGAGTAAGCTGGCAAAGCTGCTCGCGGCGATAAGAAAACCCGCATTCGGAACAGAACACATTCAGTTCGGTGGACATCAAGACAACAACAGGCAGTTGCAGCGAGTGGCGAGTGGCAAACGCAATCGCAAAACGGCAGCAGGTAGCAGAAGAACAAAGTTTGTTCTTTATACAAACTGCTTTGGTGGCAAATCCAGAACAAGGCGGCATCGAGGGCGTTCGAAATGGTTTTTTTCAAAACCACGAGTACAAAGTTTTCTAAATTGGAACCATTCCATAAAACAAGGCGCTTTTCAGGGCCATTAAACCTTCCAAAAAAGAGTTTAGGAAATACAGTTCAATGCTTTCTAAAACATTATCCAAAATAATAATAAAACACAAATTGATTTTTTCATAATTTGTTTGCCAGGATCTGATGAGTATGTGAATTTGACAGTTGTTCTGAGCTTATTGATAGTTGGGGACTTTCCTGATTATTCAATTTTCACCAATTCTTAAATTGTTTCCAGATTGAAAGTACAGTAATTTACAATTAGTTCGACATTTAGCTAATTGAACGGACATGTAATGCGACTTATTTAGTTGGACATTTTTGTAAACATAGAGATCCAAATTATGACCCCACATTGAAAGTCGACACTGTACCACTGTCATCGCAAATGTTCAATTACAGGTTAAAATCGCCTCCAATGCGACACTGAGTGGCGCTTCGGCACGTCGCATTGAATGTAATTTATTGTACAACATGTCACAAAGCTGGATGGGAAGAAATTTTCCAACTGTGAAAGCTGTGGCGAGTGGCAAATGCAATCGCTAAACAGAAAGGTTTAGCCGAACAAGATGGGGATATCGAGTAATAACAAAACAATAAACTCTTTAGATTGAAGATAATTTTGTGATCCTGAAAAGGACCCTTTTTAGCCTGCATGTGAATCCAACGAGCGAACAAATCGTAATGAATGTATTTTTTTGCCATCGCTCCCTTTTAACGCTCATTCGTTGGACTCGCCCCTCTGGCTGAGTCTGCCGATTTGTCTCTATCCTGTGAGTGTGTACCGCTAGAGTATAAAACACGCGGACCCCAAAAAAATATCTTATTTTCTTTCAAACCGTAAACCCGTGTGGTTGTACGGTATCGGCATCGTGGACGTAACAAAGGAGGACAAGTTAAGGGAAAGGCAAAGTCCCACTCGAACCGTGCAAGTGTCCAGTTCCCTGTTGGTCGCATTCACTGATTGCTCCGCAAGGGTAACGGCCGAACGGATTGGTGCCGGAGCACCAGTATACCTAACAGGGATTATAGAGTTTCGGCCGTCGGAGTGCTCGAGTTGGCTTGCAAAGCTGCTCACGACAATTTGAAAACCCGCATCAAGAACAGAGCAGCTTCGGTTCGGCGCTCATCAAGGCAACAATTAGTTTCAGTGAGTGGCAAAGTGTTTCTCCGGCACGTCGCATTAAATGTAATTTACTGAACAATATGTCACAAGCTGGATGGGAAGAAATTTTCCAACTGTGAAAGCTGTGGCGAGTGGCAAACGCAATAGCTAAACAGGATGGTTTAACCGAACAAGATGAGAATATCGAGTGATAACCAAAACACAACACCAAAGGTTCTTTTCAGAACCATCAACATATTCATAAAGAGTAAACAGTAAACTAATCCATTTTTCAGGTAGATAGGTAGGTATTCACGTAGGAGAAGAAAATAAAACAATATATTTAAAATATATATTTAACAAAAGCTGTCCCCTTTGTATAGTCCTACGTCACTCCGGTTATGTCCCCGACATTACCCACCCGTCTTTTTTTTCCACAGAACTGTGATAGTTCTCCTTTCAAACATTCAAATTTTCTCTTGATACAGTGTACTGGGAAAATATGTAAAAATGTGCTAAAAGCTTGTCACGAATGTTTTTAAAGGGGCTGCCCCACCTCTGCTTGCTGTTCCTGAAAATGTGTAGGTCTATGCGAAAACTTAATCACGTCCGAACGGAACAGAAAATTGATCACGAATGGAAAAAAGAGAGAAGCTACACATATATAAAAGACTTACAGGATATCACCATTTCACTATTAATTTCTCCGCAGCCATTTCGCGCAGATCTGAGCATAGCACAGTCCCTTAACTAGTGCTCAGTTGGCTAGGTTTGCCGTGCGGTATTCCATACTTATTAATTCCCAAACATTCGGGGAAACGGAACAATGTTGAAATTTGTTGTGGTAAGTTTGAATAATGAGGAGTTAATTGCATCAATTTTGAAAGAAAATTAAACTCATAATTGAATAACTGTTTTCTGACTCAAATTATTATTTTATTATTTACTCTATTGACTCTTTCGGAAAGGAAAAATTCTGACAATATCGTTCACATTTGTTCATTGAACATATCTTATTTCCAATCCACACCGGTTGACACGAATGGAGGATAAAACTATACAACTCAACTCTTCCTATCTGTTTCAACTTGTTAAATCACATTAGACTTTCAAAATTTTACAGTCCCAAACAGGTCCTCCTTGTTGATTTGAAATGAATTGATTTTATGAAAATAGATTCGATGATAATATCTGCGAAACTATGTTAAAACGAATCCAGCATGAAGCTGACTAATTATGCCTATGGAACTTCATTTTCTTTAAAAAAAATAGTCATTTCAAACTTTTTGCAATTTTAATTAAATATTCATGCTTTCATTTAGCTTTCGGTGCTGCTGGCAGCATCTTCTGTCTTCGGTGAAGCCGGATACACATATTCAGCACCAAGAAGAGCATCGTTCAGCATCGGATCTGGCAGTGGATTCGGTGGTAGACTGGGCGGCGGATTCGGAGGAGGTATTGGTGGAGGCGCTGGAGGTGGTTCGGCTGGAAGAGCTGGTAAGACCGTTACCATCGTTTTGGCGAACGCTGGTGGTTCTGGTGGAGGACTTGGTGATGGACACGGCGGAGGATTCGGAGGAGGGCTAAGCGGTGGATTTGGTGGAGGAATTGGCGGAGGAAGTGGCTCATCGGGAGGGTCGTTTTCTGCGGGTCCAGTCTACTCGGTTCCAGTATCCTCCGGACCAGCGACTGGAGTCACGTTTAGTCAACCGCGCCCTGCTCCCCTGGTAGCCCAATTCTACCAACCTGTCTCTGTCAGTAGTGGATCCGGATTTGGTGGAGGACTTGGAGGAGGCCATGGCGGAGGTTTTGGAGGCGGTCTTGGTGGAGGACTTGGAGGAGGACTTGGTGGAGGATTTGGCGGTGGTGCTGGTGGCTCAACCGGATCATCTGTTTCGATCATTCACGTACCAGTCGCAGTTGCTATCGGTGGAGGCTCATCCGGTTCATCCGGTTCTTCCGGTTCATCTGGCTCATACTCCAGCTATGCTGCAGCTGCTCCTTCATACAGTGCCCCATCATCGAAGTATGGAGCACCCTATCGCCGCTAACTTATCACACTATAGAGAATGTAACAACAATAAAAACAAAGTAGAAGTAACATAAAAAAAATCTTTTTATTTCACACTTCAGATCAACTATTGAAATATGTTTTGATGTACGGGCTCTGTGGCGTTGGGCACTTGAACTGCTCATACAGTTGCCTCAGTCCGAGGCTCTTCGCACCGGTTGGTTCCAGCATGTTATTCCACAGACCATTGGCGGACACAGCGTGACCTTTCTGACTAAGGTGAACACAGTCGATGGACATGATGGCCATGTCCGGTTTCCCATCGCGTCGATAGAATACGCTCGCGTCTTTGAAAAATGGCTGATAGACTACCGTGAAGTCATCACTGTGGAAGTCCGGCAGATAGCTGACTCGTTCCATGATTTTAACGAAATTCCGCTCCAGTTTGCGGAAAAGATCCCTCCTGTTGGAATATTTTGGCCCAAACAGACAGGAACATTCGATGGGTCGAGAAAAGTAGCAGGAAAGAGGAAGTTGCTGCGCCTTGTCCATCGAGAACGATAGGCTTATGAGAGGCGATGGGACCAAGTTGACGATGGTTCTGAAATGTAGAGAATGGTACAGTTAAAGTATTACCTCCTCAATGATTATAAACGCTTCAGCGTCAAGATAAAGAAAGCGTTGTCGCATAATTCTACATAATCATATTATATTTATGTTAAAGACCACCAGCGAATCTCCTCAAATGACACGTGAATTATTTTCCACATTCAGATAAATGTTGAACGGCACGATCCACAAGGTTTATTATAAACGGAAAACATGTTTCTTCCGTAAATAAATAAAATAGAATAAAACATTTGATAAAATAACTGGTTGCATGTCACAATCCCGTATTTGGAATTTATCAGTCAAGTGTTTCTGAAAGAAAAGTGTTTTCCAATGTTTTACTAGTATAAAATTAGACCGACAAGTTAGACAATATTTTTGGGGTTCGGCTGAAACGGGCATACGATTGGAGTAAGACGGACAGACACGTGAAGCATTAAAGCGTGCTCAGCATTTGGGCTTGTCAAACACATCGTTGTGGCGAATTTTGCATTTGGACTTGCACCTACATCCATATAGAGTCCAACTGGTACAAAAATTAGAGCGTGGTGACCATGGAATGCGTCGGGCATACGTCGATTGGGTGAACGAACAACAGCAGCAAAATGCTGAATTTTCGCATCAAATTTTCTTCAGCACATTTCGAGCTCGGTGGCTATGTGAACACCCAAAAATTCCGTATATGGGGCTCAGAAAATCCACACGTGATTGTTGAGAGGCCATTGCATTCGCCAAAAGTCACTGTTTGGTGCGCATTATGGTCTGGTGGAGTCATCCGGCCGTATTTCTTTGAAAATGAGGACGGCGAGACGGTAACTGTGAATGGTGAGCGCTATGGCCGCATGTTAACCAATTTTTTTTTGCCACAAATTGAAGATATGGATACGGATGACATGTGGTTTCAGCAGGACGGCGCCACGTGCCACACAACACGACCGAACATGGCCATATTGCGAACGAAATTTGAGGGACGCATAATTTCGCGTTTTGGTGATGCCAATTGGCCGTCCAGATCATGCAATTTGAACCCGCTAGACTTCTTTTTGTGTGGTAATGCGAAAGACCGTGTCTATGCCAACTCTCCGCAAACTCTTGAACATTTGAAAGACAACATTCGTGAGATACCGCCCCATATGTGCCGAAAAGTCATCGAAAATTACCTGTTCCGGATCAAGGTGTGCGAGGAAGCCCTAGGTGGACATTTGAATGATGTTGTATTTCACACATAATGGCATAAACCAAACTTTAATTTGAAATAAAAGTTTCATCGAAATTCGAATTCTAAAGGGTGTGTCACATCAAATTGCATCACGGAAAATACGCTGTAGAAATTTAATTTTTAGGAATTATATCTTTAGCTTTCGCTTATAATCAGATAAGAGTGTATAGATCACGTTGGCCATGCTTCACTGTAAATTTTTCGTAAAAAAAATGTCGTCGAACGAAAAAGAGCGTCGTGAATTAATCCTGTGCACTCATTTCGAGAATCCGGAGTTGTCACATCGGGACATCGGTAAGATGCTGGGAATCGTCCAATCGACGGTCAGCAGAGTACTAAAACGATACTTCGTG
Organism: Toxorhynchites rutilus septentrionalis; assembly: GCF_029784135.1. Classification (NCBI taxonomy): domain Eukaryota; kingdom Metazoa; phylum Arthropoda; class Insecta; order Diptera; family Culicidae; genus Toxorhynchites; species Toxorhynchites rutilus. The sequence continues at coordinate 93,885,896 of NC_073745.1, read as the reverse complement.
AACCTAACCATCGACCGGAAGGTGAAGAACGGCAAAAATGGATGCTCCGTCAGTGAAAAAGATCACAAGCGCGTGGTTAAGAAGTTTAGACGTGATCCGAGAAGTTCGGTCCAGGATGTCGCCAATAAGCTGAATTTGTCAAGTTCATTCGTCCAGCGGACCAAGCAGCGGGAGGGCCTGCGTACATACAAGGTTCAGAAGGCTCCTAACCGCGACGAATGGCAAAACATGGTGGGGAAGACGCGAGCCCGGAAGCTGTACACCGAAATGCTGACGAAGCCGCATTGCCTGGTAATGGACGTCGAAGCCTACGTCAAAGCGGACTTTCGTCAGCTGCCGGGCCTGTTGTTCTTCTCCGCAGAGGACAAATTCAGCGTTCCTGAGGAGATTCGCAAGCAGAAACTATCCAAGTTTGCCAAAAAGTACATGGTGTGGCAAGCGATCTGCTCTTGCGGAAAGCGAAGCGCCCCCTTCGTGATGACCGGCACGGTAAACGGGCAGGTTTACCTTAAGGAGTGCCTACAGAAGCGCTTACTACCACTATTGAAGCAGCACGAGGGCCCGACCATTTTCTGGCCGGATCTCGCTTCGTGCCACTATTCAAAGGACGTGTTGGAGTGGTACGAAGCCAACGGGGTCACCTTCGTGCCAAAGGAAATGAACCCGCCCAACGCGCCGGAGCTTCGCCCAATAGAGAAATATTGGGCGATTAAGAAGCAGGCCCTCCGGAAGAACCCAAAAGTTGTCAAATCGGAGGCGGACTTCAAGAGAAAATGGATTTCTGTTCAAAAAAAACTACAACCTGACGTTGTACAGAACCTTATGGATGGGGTAAAGAGGAAGGTGCGAGCATACGGACTCGGGCTCGAAGTATGAATAAAAAGAAAATTCCAAAAGTTGTTTAATAGTTTTTATTTTACTGTCTAAAATTTTCAAAAGGATCGGTCTACTGGGCGAATTTCTACAGCGTTTTTTCCGTGATGCAATTTGATGTGACACACCCTTTAAGTGTGTCTTATTTCAATTTACTTTCGGAATTTAAAGTTGGAAAACCCTGTATATTTAACGTCAATTTCATTCGAAAGAGTTGTTTGTGTATTTATTGTGCCTAAATATGATAATTTCAGCTGTCCAGTTTGAACCAGATGAACCAAAACACATGTAAGAAAAGTTGTTAAAAATTGTTAACTGAATATTCAAAATACCCGTACTTGTCAGCAAAAGTGAGAGACATGAGTACCAACATAAAGCCACAAAAAAAAAATCTAGAATTGAATATACGTAATCCGCGTAAATCCGAAAGTTGCGATACGTTTTGAACAGACCTCGCACATATCAATATTTGGCAACCTTGCAATTCCAACTAATAACCTGGAGAATTCATATTGACATATTATTCACCAAATTCCGCTGAGCGGATTTCTCAATATTTTTTCATGTTTGCGAAATAGCGACCTTGACTTCTTCAATCGTGGTATATCGCTTTACCTCAATGTAGATTCTGCGAACGAGAATCTCCCTAAGATTTTCAACGAAATTTAAGTCTGGAGACCAGTCCATAAAATTTAGTTTTTGGTCCTTAATTCATTGCTTAGTATACTTGCTGATATGAATAGTAGCATTGTTTTGCTAAAATGTGATTTTTTTGTGACAATATCCACGCAGAAACGGTATTAGAGAGGATACCGGAACAATTATGTGGATGCTATTTTGAACTTTCCGGTTGCACAGAATACCGCCCAAACCATGCACGAGCCTCCACCAAAGTTCCTGGTTGGATAATACTGTTACACGTTCCGTGAATCACGCCAGTGCCCGTTGAAACCATCAGGACCATTTAAATTGAACTTTTTTTTTGTCACTGAAGATAACCTGCTGTGTGATGTGCGGGGTGACATGGACACGTTTCTGTGGGGTGAATTGGTCCTACAGGATTGAAGCTTTTCTTTGGTCTAATTGATTTCAGATACAAATAAAGTTGGACAATCAACGTTGGAAGAAGAAGAAGCTTGAAAGAGCAACGCAGACCATCAAGGACGGATTTTATTTGACCAAGCATTGAAAGTATTTTCAAACACTCGAAAAAAAAGTGGAAAGATCCATGCAGAATTCGAAATGGTCTCAATGCAATTTGTCTGTTTGTCTGGTCTGGAATCTGGGCAAGACACCTGGTATCGATCACACTGTTAATGATTGTAGTATTATCTTGTGTTATCTTGTATAATTAATATTATCCCGCCCAAAATTTTTCTTACTAAGCGCACGTTTATGGGTTCAATCGCAGAACTATTCATTGATTGATCTTCTAATCTACCCTTTAAAATTATTTTTTACTATAAAATTTCAGTACTTCTACCAAAACTCGACATTATAATATCAGATTATTTCCAGACACAATTCTCGTGCAAGATTTTTCATTCACTTGCAAATAACAAGTAATCTAAGAGGGGGCTGCTATACAAATGAAACACAAATTTCTACATTACTCGAGAATTAATCAAGCAAATGGAACCAACTTGGGCATATGGAGTTTATAGGGTGCAATAAATGTTTTATGGTGGTAAGACACTCCACCCCCCTCTCTAAGAGGGCTATCATACAAATGAAACACAAATTTCTGCATAACTAACGTTCTGAATCATATTTCGGACACTTAAGACATATGATACAGAAAACAGGTCTAAACTTTATGCACAGGTATTATTTGGTTGATATTTTTAATAAATTAGTTCAATATGCTTCAAAGCTTTCTACTTTGGTACCTATTTGATTGAAAACATAAAAAATCATCGAATAAAATGCTTTTCAAATGAAGCGAATAAAAATCAAACTTCGGACACTAAATTAAATTTCGGACAGATTGAATTCAAATTTCGGACACTTTATTTTGTATTTTTTGGACGAAAATTACATAACACTTGATTATATTTTATAGTCAACTGCGAAACACTTACCAAGCAATCACAGTAAACTGTTAACGATGTTGAGAACTTATGAAACTCTGGAGAAATTTAAATATTGATGAACGGGTAAATTCTACGTGCTCACGCTAAGCAAACGTCAAACACAAACGATAATGAGTAGTGTTGTCAGATTTTTGCCGATTATGTATAGTTCTCATATGAAATGATAGTGAAACCAAGGGATTATCCTAAAGAAGCAATTGTGATAATTTTATAGTTATATCATCAGTGCATTAAGTATTTCAAGATATTAGAACAAAGTGTCCAAAATATGATGTTGTCCGAAATATGATTCAGAACGGTAATCAAGCAAATGAAACCAAATTCGGCATGCAAAAGTTTTAGGGTCACGAAACGTTTCTATGGTGAATAGACACTCCGCCGCTCTCTCTGAGAGGTGGTTTTTATGGTGGTTTGAGACCCCTCTCTCCTCTCTAAAGGGGGGGGGGGGAGGTAGGTTGGTGAACAATTCGAGAACTAATCAAACAAATGGAATCAAATTTAGCATATAGAGGTTTTAGGGAGGTTTTACAAGTGATAATAATCTTGGATGAGAATTGTGTCTGAAAATAATTTGTTTTTTTTTAATTTTTTATTTTTATTAGAAAAGCTTTAAAATATAATTTTATTCGCCTCTTCAAATTTGATAATATGACGACGAGTTTTGGTAGAAGTACTAGGAAATTTATAGTAAAAGGAAATATTGAAGGTTCGATTAGAAGATAAATCGATGAACAGTTTAGCGATTGGTACCATAAATGTTCGCTTAGTAAGAAAACGGAAATGTTTGAAGGTATTGATAGCAAAAAATCAATTTTGGGCGAGACGAAATTTGACGAATCAGCTAGTACTATCTAAAACAGTATCCTGCAATCAGCAAAAAGCTTACAACGAGGTTTTCGAAAGCCCGTGTAAAAGTAATCTAGGATCAAATAATCGGATTTTGAATTAAAGTAAAAAAAAAATGAGTGGGTTATATCTATGATATAACCGCAAGGTTGACGTGGAACTACCTTAGCTTAGCAATCATTCGTTTGTATTGATTAAATTCTTGATTGAATGAAACAGTTTCCAAATTCAATTGAGTTCAATATATTTGCTCTGTGAGTGAAAAAAATGAACAAATGCCATGTAAAGTCAATTCATTTATTGTGATTGATTGTTCTTCGTTACAAGTAAATTTAATGACGGACCTTTTACGTTTGGTATGATGACTAGAACAAAATATATGTACGGAAGGATTATCAAACGTTTGATGAACCAGCCTAAGGCTGAATAGTCCTACGTCAAAATCTTTCCAATCAAGACAAAAAAAAATTATCAAACGATTATTTTATTTTACATTTCCCTCTGAAGTTTACATCCCAAAAGTGTACATACTTCTCGAATCTCGAATTTGCTTGAAACTGGGAAGTTCATTCGCTTCGAGGGGCTGCACGATTTTCCCAGGTTCCTAAGTTTAGAAGATCATGTTAGGACAGACATATTCCACTCTGCACAAAGGCAAGCGAGGACAAAAGTATTCGCAGTTTGCATTTATTTGCAGAGCCGATTTCCCCAGAAACCTCGGTTTTGAAGTCTGTGTTAGGGAAACACATTTCAATCGGAACAAAAATACCCCCGATTTGTATGAATTCGCAATGCCGATTTACCCACGCTCCATGGTTTAGAAATCTCTATTAGGGAACACATTTCGGTGGGAACAAAAGCTCCCCCTACTTTCGTGTGTTCTTCTTTTTGGCTATAAGAGGGTTTAAACTTTTCAGTTCATTCGCCTCTAGGCTCTTTCGTGTGTTTGCAATGCCGATTTCGCTGCTTGGTTTTAAAGTCTGTGTTAGGGAACATTTTTCGATGAGAACAAAAGTCCCCCTACTTTCAAGTATTTGCAATGCCGATTTCCCCAAGGCTGCTTGGTTTTGATAGGGAAACCATAAATCGGGCCAATCAAAACGATGCAGTTAGGGCGTTTAGATAACGCCTAATATTTTACAGTTATTCAATTGTTTATCTAATGAAAAACTACTTTTTGTTAGTTGCGATAGATGCGTAGAAATATTCCCTATCAAGTGATGCAAACATCTCTCCTACCCAGTACGAAATGTTCAAGCTATAAGCATTCGAAATATTTCATTTTTTCCTGCATGTTCTGTGTTTAGGTTTTCATTTTACCCTCCATATATTCCGGTTAGACGTAGTCCCACGTCAAAACTTGATCTTCAATGAACCACAACGCATTTGTAAGTTTGATGGATCCGAATTTCAGCCTGTACCAGCGAGCTTTCAAACTCTTTGTGACGTTAGTGCCATCAGTCTATTCTCAGGAAAACTCGGAAAAACGCTGAGGGTATTCCAGCTGATTTAGCTGCAGGAGTCTCGAATGGTCAATGATTTATACATATGGTTCATATGCATACGGTATAAATTTGTCTAGAATATGAAAAATTCATTCTCCAACGCATAGCCTAGCGGTTCTTATTTTTGACGTGGGACTACGTCTAACCGGAGTATATGGGGGTGATATGAAAACCTAAACACAGAACATGCAGGAAAAAATGAAAGATTCCGAATGCTTATAACTCGATCATTTCTTGATAGATCGGAAAGATGTTTGCATCAATTGATAGGAAATATTTCTACGCGTCTATCATAATTAATGAAATGTTATTTTACTTGAGATAAACAGTTAAATAACTGTAAAATGTCAAGCGTTATCTAAACGCCTTAACTGTCAAGTATTTTTTTTATTTTGACGTAGGACTACGTCTAACCGGAAGATATAGGAGGTGAAATGGAAATCTAGGCACTGAACAAGTAGGAAAAAATGCAAGATTTGGAACGCTTATAACTCGAGCATTTCTCAATAGATCGCAAAGGTTTTTGCATCAATTGATAGGAAATATATCTACGCATCTATCATAACGAATAACATTTCATTTTTCTTGAGATAAATAATTGAATAATTGTGAAATATCAAGCATTGTCAAAATGCACTATGTGACCATTTTTGATTGGTCCATTTTGTGCTCCTCATATCGTACCGACCAAAACGGGCAACCAGAGCAGCAGCGAAATAGAATGAAGCACGATTGGAAAGGAAAAAGAAAAAATGAACGAAACATTGGTCGCAGTCTCACACATGCGTAATTCTCGAGCCAGCCAGTCAGCTTAAAAATCCCCGCTCCGCTGCCGTAACGATCATTCTTTGTGTGGACACCGACTGGACAACATCGTTGCTGGACGAGCTGGACGGCGAGGGATCGAGTGCCTTTCTCAAGGCAAGAGGGCGGAGGTGGTAGCGCTGGAGTAGAGTAGAGTAGAGTTTTCAAAGGGCCTTTCTCAAGGCTAGAGACGAATGAACTGCAAAAGTTTAAAGTCTCTATAATACAATACCTTCCTTCCTTCCGTAACGTTCATTCTCATTCAAACCGTACACCACATCGGTTCGCATCACAACACATCAACAAACCAACCCAAGCAGTCATGTATGGACATGGTAAAGGAGGAAAAGTGAAGGGAAAGGCAAAATCCCGCTCGAACCGTGTTGATCTGGAGTTCCCCGCAAGGGTAGCTAGGCCGAGCGCGTTAGTACCAGTGCACCAGTCCACCTAGCCGGCGTTATATAGTTTCGGCCGCTGAAGTGATCGAGTTAGCTGGCAAAGCTGCTCGCGACGATAAGAAAACCCGCATTCGGAACAGAACACATTCGGTTCGGTGGACATCAAGACAACAGGCAGTTGCAGCGAGTGGCGAGTGGCAAACGCAATCGCAAACCGCATCAGGTAGCAGAAGAAAAAAGTTTGTTCTTTATACAAACTGCTTTGGTGGCAAATCCAGAACAAGGCGGCATCGAGGGCGTTCGAAATGGTTTTTTTCAAAACCACGAGTACTAAGTTTTCTAAATTGGAACCATTCCATAAAACAAGGCGCTTTTCAGGGCCATTAAACCTTCCAAAAATGAGTTTAGGAAATACAGTTCAATGCTTTCTAAAACATTATCCAAAATAATAATAAAACACAAATTGATTTTTTCATAATTTGTTTGCCAGGATATGATGAGTATGTGAATTTGGCAGTTGTTCTGAGCTTATTGATTTTCACCAATTCTTAAATTGCGCTAGAGTATAAAACACGCGGACCCCAAAAAAATATCTTATTTTCTTTCAAACCGTAAACCCGTGTGGTTGTACGGCATCGGCATCGTGGACGTAACAAAGGAGGACAAGTTAAGGGAAAGGCAAAGTCTCACTCGAACCGTGCAGATCTCCAGTTCCCTGTTGGCCGCATTCACTGATTGCTCCGCCAGGGTAACTAGGCCGAACGGATTGGTGCCGGAGCACCAGTATTCCTAACAGCGATTATAGAGTTTCGGCCGTCGGAGTGCTCGAGTTGGCTTGCAAAGCTGCTCATGACAATCAGAAAACACGCATCAAGAACAGAGCAGCTTCGGTTCGGCAAGGCAACAATTAGTTTCAGTGAGTGGCAAAGTCGCATTAAATGTAATTTACTGAACAATATGTCACAAGCTGGATGGGAAGAAATTTTCCAACTGTGAAAGCTGTGGCGAGTGGCAAACGCAATAGCTAAACAGGAAGGTTTAACCGAACAAGATGGGAATATCGAGTGATAACAAAAACACAACACCAAAGGTTCTTTTGAGAACCATCAACATATTCATAAAGAGTAAACAGTAAACTAATCCATTTTTCAGGTAGATAGGTAGGTATTCACGTAGGAGAAGAAAATAAAACAATATATTTAAAATATATATTTAACAAAAGCTGTCCCCTTTGTATAGTCCTACGTCACTCCGGTTATGTCCCCGACATTACCCACCCGTCTTTTTTTTTTATCTTCGCTTATTTTTCGTCGGCCTATTTCCGCCACTTTTAGTGCCAATCACCGACATCAGGGAGGCGACTCCACCTGTTCCTACCTATCAGACTCAACAACTCATGAGCCGGGCCAACTTCTTTTACTTCCGCTCCGAAGGAAGACGTAACCAGAGATTTTTCGCCTCAGAAAATCCCAACGACGCCAGCTGGGATTGAACCCAGGCCGATCGGATTGTGAGGCTGTTACGCTAACCATACAACCACTGGCGCCGTCAACTGTCAAGTATTGATTGGCTCGATTTACGAATTCCCCAACACAGACTTCAAAATCAATGTATCTGTGGGAATTCTCTTTACAAATATACATGCAAATAAGGGGTATTTTTGTTCTCACCGAGCAGTGTTTCCCTAACACGGACTACAAAATCAATGTACCTGGGAAATAGAAAAGAACATGTTGCATCGAGAGTAATAGATGCATACATTGTCCGTTCTGTGTTCTGTTTAAATTTTTAGTATCAATTACAATTCGACAGTCAGTCAGCTAGCAACCAGTTACCGGCGGCAGCGATAGTGTCCATTCAGCATTAAGATATTTCCGCCGAATGAAAAGTGGACGAAGGAAGTGAGAAGGTCCCACGTCTCTCCGGTTATGTACACGACATTACCCACCTGTCTTTTTTTTTAAAAAAAAAGGATGACCGTTCGTTTAATTTTTTTTTGGCGAATTTGTTCTTCCGATAGGTTTCCCCATCTCGGCCATGGAGTCTAACGCCAGATTTGTACTCAAACATGTTGTTTGTTTCTGTTACACTCAGCGTAAGCAGCGAGTAATATCTAAAAACATGCCTTCTTTATTCGCTAAATTGTTTACTTGTTAACTGAATAAATTTCCTACCTAACGGTATATAGTATAAAATATGTCGCAATAATGAATTTGCATAATATGCATTTGAAATCCCTTAATTTTTCGTTACATTTTTCGCCTATATAGAAATTAAAGACGTAGTCCTACGTCTACGAAGAATCGAACTGAACTAAGTTCACTGATAACTGACTCAAGAAAATTTAATATGGGACTGTGCGGCTTTTCAATTTTTGAAAAATTATTATGGACCAGTCCAAAGGTTTGGAAGGTAGGAGTGTAGATTACCTAGATCGCTAGCTACTCACTGTTTCCTTCTCGCTTCGAAGGTATATCCCCAAATGTTAAAGCATGTCACTGAAGGCGAAAGGTAAATAAACTCAAAATCATGTCCAAGATATCTTCGGTAACCGCGATCCTGAATCCAGGATAGAATGGTCACTAGCCGGCGCAATCATCAGCTCGTGTAGAGTTGTCATGAGCGGTACAACCTTTGGCTCTTGTTGAATAATCAGTGGACTGCACAACCTTCGGCCCGTGCATCTGTGAAGAGTGTGTGTATGTATTGCCGCGACTAAGTAAAAGTTTATCGATCGGATAGGAGGGATATGAAACGGGGACACAACGAAGGAAACATCATTAAACGTTGACATCGGCGTTTCTGAGGAACAGGTATAGATGAAGCAGAAGATCAGGATCCCGGCTACCTAAGATATCCCGGACGGGGATATCCGATTGTCTGCCTTGTGCTCTCATTGCTCTAGAGAGCTGAGAGCGAGCAGCATGGAACCGGATACACGACCAGACAACATGCTCGATGTCGTGGTAGCCATCGCCACAATCACAAAGATTGTTTGCTGCGAGCCCAATGCGATAAAGATGCGCGTTTAGGTTGTAGTGATTGGACATAAGCTGAGATATCACGCGAATGAAATCACGACCTACATTCAATCCCTTGAACCATGCACTCGTCGAGACCTTTGGGGTAATCGTGACACATCCACATGCGCTGCCAACTTACGAGCGTGTACTGACGAGGAATGTGGAAAAAATCATAAGCAATTTGCCTTTCAAAAAGTTTGCCTTCTTAAGCGCCCACCTTAGCTAGCGAGTCCGCTTTCTCATTCCCCGGAATCGAGCAATGAGAGGGAACCCATGCTAAGGTAATCTTGAATAATTTTTCGACCAAAACACTCAATAGATGTCTTATTTTTGTTAGGAAATAAGATGAGCGTTTTGATAATTCATTGAGCGGATTGCCTCTATTGAGCTGAGACTGTCTAAAAAAATAAAATAGTGGTCAATGGGCAATGTTTCAATGATCCCTAATGCGTAATATATCGCACCCAGTTCAGCGACATACACGGAACAAGGATCTTTGAGTTTGAAAGAGGCACTGGAATTTTCATTGAAGATGCCGAAGCCAGTGGACCCGTTTATGTATGAACCGTCAGTAAAGAACATTTTTTCAGATCCAACTTTCCCATATTCTGCCGAAAATATCGGCGGAATATAATCGGAGCGTGGATGATCTGGGATTCCATGAATTTGTTGCCGCATGGACAGATCAAAAATGACAGAGGAATTGCAAAAGTATGGGAACCAAACTTGGTTGGAGATGCCTGGTGAAGGGTGCACGTCGTGGGTAAGGTACTCATGGTATAAAGACATAAAACTTGACTGAGGAATCAGTTGGAGTAGATTTTCGAAGTTATCAATCACCAATGGATTCATGATCTTGTAACGGATGAGAAATCTGTAGGATAATTCTGTGAACCGAAGAGTAAGCGGGGGTACTCCTGCCAAAACTTCGAGAATCATCGTATGTGTCGAATGCAAACACCCCATGGCTATACGCAAGCAACGATATTGTATTCTCTCCAGCTTGAGAATATGAATCCTGGCAGCTGATCGGAAGCAAAAACTGCCATATTCTAACACTGATAATATCGTTGTTTCGTACAACTGAATGAGGTCTCCTGGATGGGCACCCCACCATGTTCTGGTAAGTGTTTGGAGAAAATTGATTCTTTGCTGGCATTTCTGTTTCAAATACGCAATGTGTCTCCCCCAGGTACACTTAGAATCAAAATATACACCCAGGTATTTGAAAAACATAGAGTGTTGGATCGTTTTGCCGGATAGGTGAAGCTGGAATTGGGCGGGTTCGTGCTTCCTAGAAAAAAAACGACCATTTCAGTTTTCTCCGTAGAGAATTCGATACCCAGCTTGAGGGCCCACGTGAACAGATTGTTCAGGGTATCTTGCAACGACTTTTGCAGAACGACGGGATTAGTACCCGTGATGGAAATAACTCCATCGTCTGCAAGTGACTTTGATGTTTATTGAATTGTGTGTGTTTTGGTAATATTCTGTGTTTATCTGTTTTTATCTGTAATATATGTGGAAATCGGAGGTATATGTTTAGATTCAGAATAAATTGTTACGCTAATTTGAATTGAAAAGGATTCGAGTAATTTTGAGATGTTATTGTAAATACTGTTCGTCTGTAGTTATGGCAATTTATAGTTTGGCTCCACTTAAATATGTATGTAATACTAATGTTTTTCTTTGGTATTGTAACATTTATATTTATTTGTCCGCCGTTGTGCCGTTGCGTTGTGGTCCGATCAATTTTAGAGAAGTTCTCTGGGCTACCTTCTGAGGTTTCCCAAAAATAACTCTCTGATGCCACGATTACGGTTGAAAAAGATAATATATCGCTGGATTGATAAGGTTCAAAGGAATTATATCGGTTACCTTCTCAGGTTTCCCAAAAGTAACTCTCAGTCTTCACAATTGAGCTTAAATAAACACTACGCGCGTTGAATAAAATAATTTATATATAGAAGATTATAGAATATAATATAATTGATTAGGTTTGGGAGAAATTTTCTCAGTTACCTTCTCAGGTTTCTCAAAAATAACTCTCTGTTGCCATTGAGGTTAAATCGTTGGATTGATAAGGTTTATATGAGTTATATCGGTTACCTTCTCAGGTTTCCCTAAAAATAACCCTTAGTCGCCAGGTTTGGATTTCCATGCAGAATACTCGATTATTAACGGAGTTTATCGACGATCGGATTGGTTTAGAAGAGTTCAATCGGTTACCTTCTCAGGTTTCCTTAAAATAACTCTTAGTCTTCGTAATTAAGCTTAAATAAACACGCGCGTTGAATAAGAGAATATATCGTCAGTTTGATTAGGTTTGGAGGAAATTTCTCGGTTACCTTCTCAGGTTTCCCAAAAGTAACTCTCAATCGGCAGAACTGAATTTTCATACAAAATACACGAATATTAACGGACTTTATCGACGATTGGTTTAGAAGAGGTTTAGAAGAGTTCGATCGGTTACCTTCTCAGGTTTCCCTAGAATAACTCTCAGTCACCACAATTGAGGTTAAATACACACTACGATATGAATAAGAGAATATATCGCCAGTTTGATAAGGTTTAGAGGGGTTATATTGGTTACCTTCTCAGGTTAACTATCCACAGTTAACTCTCCCTCATCGCGACTCGAGTTCGCGGGATGAAAAATACAATATATAGCTAGTCAAATAATTATTTTCTCTGCCGCGTGTCGTGACATACAAGATTTTCAGATTTTTTTTTTCGAATGGTCGATAATTCGCGTTTACTTAATCACATCACTTACCGCAGTGAATCCTGATTTTTCTTAACCATTCCCACTAACAACTATCCCTTCCATGATAAACGCTAGGGAACCACGCTATAGAGGCGACCCTTCTGGCCTTCGGGCGGCGAATATCATACTAACATTCCTTCCCTTCCCCTGGTGACTGTAAGGACGTGGTCGACGTCGTTATTGACCATTTAAAGCTCGAATCACCGAAAATTGCACAACGAGAATGATTTGCTAGTCCCAAGCGTCATTCTGTGTGTTCTTTGTGCAATTTGGTTGGTTCATGTCAATCACGGAGAGCAACTACGAATTGTACAGTCTACCCAGGCTCAAGTTCAAGCTCAAGATGGGAAAGATTTTTAACCCCTCTGGTACAGATTAAAATATGGCAACACTGGATGTAAGTGACATCATCGATTTCTCTACATCGATTCTCTCATTTGGTTATAACTTTGCTGCAAGCCCATTCCCAGCTATATTTGACAATGTGGAAGGTAGGTCAGAACCTTATCTATCGGATTCTATAGCGAACTCAAATTGGAACTTTTTGCAGTTGAGTTATTTGCTAAAGAAAAAGATGATAAAGAGAAATCGATTAATCAACTGTTTTGTAATTCCTTTGTTTTCGATAACACAAAACAATTTTGAAAAAAAGTTTATAACGAGTTCACGAGACAGAAAGCTTAACGTCTATGTTAGTTGGGTTATATTTTCAACATGAGTCTACATGAGATACAAACTACTGAGATCCTGACCATTAATCAGCAACGCCCCCCTAGTCTGTACTCCGTATCGACTGTGGTTCACCTGTGTCGTTTCAAAGGGTCATGAATTAAATGGTATCTGGTTGCAATAAAGATCGACCCGTTCTGTCTGTATCTGTGAAAAGAGTGTGCCTAGTAGAAATTTACGGTCAGTTGGGGAATGAGTGACGGTACCACCAAAGGATACACCATTAAGGTAATATTATATTATCAGGCACGTAGCGTAACCGGCACGGCACGTTTCATGCAAGTCAAATATTATTACGCGTGTTTCAAATGTGTATGCGTATATATAGCGGAACGGCTCCGGACATACACAGCACGTTTCAGACAAATGCATGAAGGAATTCTCGAAAAGAATAATTCGCCGGTGCCGGGCACGAACTACACGGGCGAGTAGCACCATACATACAAATCAAACGTCGAAGTTCGTGGTATGGGTGTGTTCGTCGCTCTTCGGTACGACATCGGTTCAATCATCAGTAGCATTTCTCCGCTCCGTCTGCGCTACCGGCCCCTACAGAGAAGTTGCTATGCCTGATGATATGAATACATCATGTATTTGTCTGCCGGTGTCGGTACGAGCCGTTAACACTACGTGCTGGATAATATAAAACGGCCTTTATACGTTGACATAGGTTCATTGCTTCGACAACTCGCAAGCAGATCGGTCGAACCTATATTTGATCCGATACAGGTGTTTTTTTTACATCCGTTTCTAGTGTGTATTTTTTCATCTGGTGCGCTGCGAGCGAAGTAAAGCTCTTAAAAAGTGGTGCGCTATCGAGACAATCCGGCAGCAAGACACATCATCACATACGCTACACAGCGGCGGCAAGTAGAAGTTTATTTTCCTCTTTCTTCTTCCATCATTCTGTATAGCTTCTGTGCACGATTTACACCATTGTTTAAGCTTTGTGTTTACTAAATCGGCGTTGGCATTAGGGGTGTCCATTTTGATACATCACCGTTGAACTATTATTGGAACTTTTTTCATTTTCAAATTGCACATAATAACAAAAATTGAAATAAATAAAATTTTCAACAATAACTGATATAGAAATATAATTTCTTTTACTAATTTATATTTTCCAAACTATTATATTCTGTTCATATCGAACAGTTGTCTACTTCTTCGTTTTTATTAATATGGCAGAGGGCGGGGAGTTCTTTGATACTATCGAGGCAATGCCGGAGCCGCGGGTAATCTTAGGTGATTTTAACTCCCATGGAACAGCATGGGGATCACTCTACGATGACAACCGTGCCACTTTGATTTATGATCTGTGCGACAACTTCAAATTGACAGTTTTGAATACTGGGGAAGCAACCAGAATAGCCAACCCTCCTGCACGGGCAAGTATGCTAGACAAATCTCTATGCTCTTCTTCGTTATCCCTGGATTGCATGTGGAAGGTAATCCAAGATCCCCACGGTAGTGATCACCTACCAATAATTTTATCGATCGCTAATGAATCAAGCTCTCGTAGTCAGTCAATATTTCGTATGACCTCACGAAGAATATTGACTGGAGAACATTTGCGGAAATAATATCTGAAGCAATTGTTTCAATGCATGAACTTCCTCCACTCGAAGAGTATAACTTTATATCGAGTTTGATTTACGAAAGCGCACTTCAAGCTCAAAAGAAACGTGTACCGGCTACCCCTTTCCGACGTCGTCCTCCATCACTTTGGTGGGACAAGGAGTGTTCAAAGGTCTACCTTGAAAAATCATCCGCTTTCAAAAAATTCAGGAAAACTGGATTAGTGGAATGGTTTCTAAAGTACCAAGCTCTAGAAGCCAAACTAAAAGGTTTGATTAAAGCAAAAAAGCGTGGATATTGGCGGAAGTTCGTCAATGGTTTGTCAAGGGAGACCGCTATGAGCACTCTTTGGAATACGGCTAGGAAAATGCGTGGCTGGAACCATACAAACGAAAGTGAGGAATACTCTGACCGTTGGATTTTTAACTTTGCAAGGAAGGTTTGCCCCGACACCGTTCCTGCACAAAACGTCGTACGCGACATTCCACTTCAAAGCGATTATGAGAATTTTTCGATGGTGGAATTCTCAATTGCCCTTCTCTCATGTAACAATTCAGCTCCGGGGTCGGACAAGATTAAATTCAACTTGTTGAAGAATCTTCCCGACTTGGCAAAACAGCATTTGCTGAACTTGTTCAACAAGTTTCTGGAGCTGAATATTGTCCCGCATGACTGGAGACAAGTGAGAGTAATAGCCATACGGAAACCCAACAAGCCGGCTTGCGATCACAACTCGTATAGGCCGATTGCAATGTTATCCTGTATTCGTAAATTGTTAGAATACAGGATAACATTGTCTACTTCGTTTGGACAAGTGGGTCGAAACGAACAATTTGCTGTCAAATACGCAGTTTGGCTTCCGCCGAGGTAGAGGGACAAATGATTGTCTCGCGCTGCTATCTTCTGAAATCCAAATCGCATTTGCTCGTAAAGAACAAATGGCTTCCGTTTTTCTCGATATCAAAGGGGCATTTGATTCAGTTTCCATGGAAATTCTCTCAGAGAAACTTCATAATCGTGGACTTTCACCAATTCTGAATAATTTCCTGTACAATTTACTGTCAGAAAAGCACATGTTTTTCAATCATGGCAACTTGAAATCTTCTCGATACAGTTTTATGGGCCTACCACAAGGCTCCTGCCTAAGCCCCCTCTTGTACAGTTTTTACGTCAATGATATGGATGATTGTCTAACTAGAGACTGCACGCTGAGACAACTTGCTGACGATGGAGTTATTTCCATCACGGGTACTAATCCCGTCGTTCTGCAAAAGTCGTTGCAAGATACCCTGAACAATCTGTTCACGTGGGCCCTCAAGCTGGGTATCGAATTCTCTACGGAGAAAACTGAAATGGTCGGTTTTTCTAGGAAGCACGAACCCGCCCAATTCCAGCTTCACCTATCCGGAAAAACGATCAAGCACTCGATGTTTTTCAAATACCTTGGAGTATATTTTGACTCTAAATGTACCTGGGGAATACACATTGCGTATTTGAAACAGAAATGCCAGCAAAGAATCAATTTTCTTCAAACAATAACCGGAACATGGTGGGGTGCCCATCCAGGAGACCTCATTCAGTTATACAAAACAACGATATTGTCAGTGTTAGAATATGGCAGTTTTTGCTTCCGATCAGCTGCCAGGATTCATATTCTCAAGCTGGAGAGAATACAATATCGTTGCTTGCGTATAGCCATGGGGTGTTTGCATTCGACACATACGATGAGTCTCGAAGTTTTGGCAGGAGTACCCCCGCTTACTCTTCGGTTCACAGAATTATCCTACAGATTTCTCATCCGTTGCAAGATCATGAATCCATTGGTGATTGATAACTTCGAAAATCTACTCCAACTGATTCCACAGTCAAGTTTTATGTCTTTATACCATGAGTACCTTACCCACGACGTGCACCCTTCACCAGGCATCTCCAACCAAGTTTGGTTCCCATACTTTTGCAATTCCTCTGTCATTTTTGATCTGTCCATGCGGCAACAAATTCATGGAATCCCAGATCATCCACGCTCCGATTATATTCCGCCGATATTTTCGGCAGAATATGGGAAAGTTAGATCTGATAAAATGTTCTTTACTGACGGTTCATACATAAACGGGTCCACTGGCTTCGGCATCTTCAATGAAAATTCCAGTGCCTCTTTCAAACTCAAAGATCCTTGTTCCGTGTATGTCGCTGAACTGGGTGCGATATACTACGCACTGGGGATCATTGAAACATTGCCCATCGACCACTATTTTATTTTTTCAGACAGTCTCAGCTCAATAGAGGCAATCCGCTCAATGAAGGTTGATAAACGCTCATCTTATTTCCTAACTAGAATAAGACAACTATTGAGTGTTTTGGTCGAAAAATTATTCAAGATTACCTTAGCATGGATTCCCTCTCATTGTTCGATTCCGGGGAATGAGAAAGCGGACTCGCTAGCTAAGGTGGGCGCTCTAGAAGGCACACTTTTTGAAAGGCAAATTGCTTATAATGAATTTTTCCACATTCCTCGTCAGTACACGCTCGTAAGTTGGCAGCGCATGTGGAGTGGAGATGAGTTCGGTCGTTGGTTACACACGATTATCCCTAAGGTCTCGACGAGTGCATGGTTCAAGGGATTGAATGTAGGTCGTGATTTCATTCGCGTGATATCTCGGCTTATGTCCAATCACTACAACCTAAACGCGCATCTCTATCGCATTGGGCTCGCAGCAAACAATCTTTGTGATTGTGGCGATGGCTACCACGACATCGAGCATGTTGTCTGGTCGTGTATCCGGTTCCATGCTGCTCGCTCTCAGCTCTCTAGAGCACTGAGAGCACAAGGCAGACAATCGGAGATCCCCGTCCGGGATATCTTAGGTAGCCGTGATCCTGATCTTCTACTTCATCTATACCTGTTCCTCAGGAACGCCGATGTCAACGTTTAATGATGTTTCCTTCGTTGTGTCCCCGTGTTATATCCCTCCTATCCGATCGATAACCTTTTACTTAGTCGCGGCAATACATACACACACTCTTCACAGATGCACGGGCCGAAGGTTGTGCAGTCCACTGATCATTCAACAAGAGCCAAAGGTTGTACCGCTCATGACAACTCTACATGAACTGATGATTGCGCCGGTTAGTGACCATTCTATCCTGGATTCCTCGAGTCGAGAAAGACGCACCACGCTAGATATGAGGTACAGACTAGGGGGGCGTTGCTGATTAAGGGTCAGCTGCATCCCAATAGGAAGTATCCCGTGTCGGGCACACGTACAGAGCATTGGAGACAGCAACATCCGAATTACGAAAACACTTGTAATACTATCCTCGAGCCAACCGTGAGTAAACGGTTACATATTACTAACATAGATAATAAGAAAAATTGTCAAAGTATTGAACTCCCGGCCCCGTGAGGCTAACGCCATATGAGCCTTGATAAAAATATATATTTTGGAAAAAAAAAATGTTATGGAAAGAAAAACCGATTCAAGGAAAAATAATATAACTCACATAACATTGCAGTTTTAATGTTGACGAGAAAAGTATGAATCTCTGGCAACCCAGATGCCATATATGTTACAAATAAAGGCAAGCATTATACGCATACAAAAACACTTCTGCAGCCGGTGCTGTGACGTTCCAGTAGTGGTGATATCATCACTGCGCCTTTTCAACTCTGCTCGCTGGTATCCCGGAGAGCAGTGGGATATCCCTTTTCTGCTCACGTTGCTGCTGCTCTTCTCCAATATAGTGCAGCGTTTCACCCACACACGCATACTAGCGGTTACATTAAAACACGAACGAACATGACCGAACCGGTCGTGATTGGAAACAGTTTCACATAAATGCCAGAAAAAACGAATGAATCCTAACTCGGATATTAAATAAAGACAGTGAGAGCAACTAAGACAATTGGTTGTAGTGCTTCGAAAACAACACTTTCCATGAGACTGATGCCACGCCATCATTATTAGACAAAATAATACGACACAACCAAACACGTCCTCTTTTCACTACTACTCGCGCGAGACATAAACAAAGATGAACACTAGCAATCGATTACTAAAACAGACAATTCGAAACAAAAAATGTCCGTCTAAAATATTCAATAATAATATTATGTGATTTTCTCACTCACAAACTAGTTTTCCAACACTGTATTTTGACCTTGGCATCGGTAATGATCTCTGGAATTTTAAAACACTTACTCTCCCTCTCCTAACACTGAAGAAACTCTGCGAGCGAACAGGCTTCGGACCCATTATCGAGATTATGAATTTTGAAAAATAAGAAGGAAAATGCAAATGGTAGATCAAAAATACTTAGCTGGGATGTTTCTCGGCTTCTATATAGCATGGCTAACTATCACTCACACATACACATAACCACAGCATACGATAGGATGATGCGGAAAACGAGCAAAAATCGCGGCCGGAATGTTTATTTTTAACAAATTTACGTGTTGGGAGCATCAACTAAGCATATAATAATTTGGAAGAAAACTCTACAATATATCCCTTCACAAAAACAACATCACTTTTGGCGTTAAATGGCTTTAAAAAAACAAAACAAAAAAATCAATGAACTGTTAATAGCAGCGGGTTGAGCCGAAACACATCGAAATACGTTAGGCATCGAGAAAAAAAAATAAACGCGGAGCAAAGAAAAACTGCATCCGCACCCGACGACTGCCCGATCGAGACTCAAGGGTTAAAAATTTTTCCCATCTGTACTATTTCTTCCAAAAATCTGTACCATCGAAAATATTCGTTGTGGAAAAAATATATTTTATTAGAGTGAAAAAAATACTCATTCATTTACTATAAACACTACATTTACATTTGCAAGTCACTCGTGTGTTTGATGATGCTTATACATAGCTATCATGTTGATTCGATTCTTTTGATTTCAATATAGCGTTCATCGTATCGTTCCTGAACTGATTTCCAAGCTTATTCTTGTTCTGATTTTATTCAGAAAAAAATAAAATGTTTGTCCCCCACTCCTGCACATGCTCGTTTTCTGAAACTGTGATTTCCTTACGGAGTAATTTTATTTTTAGGGTACGGAAATAATTCTAAAGATCTTACATATTCCCATCGGAGAATCTTGGAAACGTCTCCAACACAACGAATTTCGTTCTTATGAAACTGTTGAATTATAATTAATTGTAAATGCTTTTATGATCAGCAGGACCAAGCGATGCTGCGGCTTAAAAGTCGTCATGTACTGTAATGTTGCCTCGTTCAAATGTAGGAAATTTCACATGCGGAAAAAATCTGTACCAATCTGTACTTTTTGACGAAAATCTGTACTCTGTACCGTACAGAATCTGTACCAAATATAACGAAAAAATCTGTACCTTTCCAAATAAATCTGTATACGGCTTACACCCCTTTTATATTGGGCCCTTCACATGATACAATTATAAAATCAAATGTTTATTTATTAGTCAACCTGATTTAAAAAATCATGTAGAACTAACCTCGTATCAACTGCGAGTATTCGACTATTTTGTACCGTTAAGTACATCTACTTTGGAAGTTTGGAATGCAAAACAACCAAATCTCGGCCTCGGAGGACTAACGCTTTAAGAGCCTAATAAAGATAATTTTTTAGGAAAACAACCATTTGAAGGATATTTGGTATGGCTTTGTGGAGGAGCTTTTCAATTTTTGGAAAATTATTATGAACCAATCCTAAGGTCTGACGTTTACGGAACCTCTCAACCAATATAGTAAATGATGAACTGGCCACTCATGACGGGTAACTCATGATAATATTAGGAAAGTAAATAAATTGTAGTAATTGCAGTAAATTGTTTATTATTTGGACATTATTTCAGAAAAGAAAAACACATCTATCAGAAATAAAATTACGGAATATTTAAGTTTTCGATCATAACCACCACAGAAGGTCAAGTTTTGTATATTTACGAACATATTTTGAAACACTAGCATGCTTGGCTGCTGCATAAGATTGTGATGACTGCATATTATTTCCTGAAAGTTAGCACGAATTTTCGGGACAATCCAATATTGAAAGTGTTTATTTGAAATATAGTATTTTCGGTTTTGAGCTATTATAAAACTGCAAGAAGATGAAATCTGAACGATGCATTCTTTTACTCAAAGAATAATCATGTAGTTTCAAAAGTTCAGAATTTCAAACTTTCCAATAGATGTGCTATAATTGAATTACGCCCAGGTTTTTTTTACGCGATTTTTTTACGCGGTACCCGCAATATCACATCTCCCCTTCAGCTCACATTTTTCTCTCATGTTCCCTCACAGCAAATTACGGTAATTAGTGCTTGTAACGGAGCTTAGCGCTTAGTGCCGCACCTTACCACGATTCTTACGTGAATTTTAGCTGTTGGGTAACGGGGAGCTCGCCAGGCGGTACAACGGGGCAGGCTTTTTACGGGCAGCGATTCGTGAATGTCTTTCCCTGTCTACTTAGCTCTGGATGGTCCAACAGTGGTACTGCACGTGCGTCGGCAGAAAAGTGTACAAATTACTAGGGAATCTTCTAGCAACAGCAGATGACCTCATTCGTGAGGAAAACCGAACTATAGCTACCAGTAGCCAACGAAATTGTAGGAAAAAATTACAGGTTTTCGGAAGCGAGCAACACTCAACTTTTTATTTCCATTCTACGTAAAGTTAGTCCCATTTGATATCTATCATTAGGTGACATTTTTACACGGATTTTCCAATTAACGCGGTTTTTTTACGTGGATTTTCGAATTAACGCGGATTTTCCATTCAACGCGGAATTTCCAATTAACGCAGTTTTTTTTTGCGCGGTTTTTTTTACGAGGTACGTATCCCTCGCGTAAAAAAAAATGGGTGTATACTGTGTCTGTTACCTAACCGATACATTTTACTATTCTTCCACTGTAACAGTATCTCTGTTAATCAGATGATAGTAGGTTATTCAATCATTATACAATTATCGAAAACATTGTAAGTTAATCGATTACATCATCCCACTATGTATCATAGATAATTACACTGAGAACGTCAATCATGCTATTGCAGATTCTGAACATCAGAACATGATGTTTCACTTAAATTACACAATACTTACTGTTCCGCCATTCCGTCTATACATTATCACACTAACCTCGGCATGTTGTTCCTCAGATACAGCAACGTTTTGATGAGATACTTCTCCTGAACTTCGTTGATCCACTCGGTGGCGTTTGTCTGATAGCAAACGTCCGAGCAAAAATCGTTTCCGCCAATCATGAACGTTAGCAGCTTCCAGTGCTGTTCCCACTCCACTCTGGTAATTATATTAAATCATTAATATGCTAGCATCAGCAAAAAGAAAAAAGCGAATATCGTTGCTCTTACCTTGGATCGAGCTTCATGCGCTCCACCAGCTTGGCCGCGTTGTATGGCATATCGGTAGTGGTTGCAATATTCTCAGCCACATTGAACTGCGCCATGGGATGCACATTATACGAATCGAACAGCGAGTAACTGCAATAATGCGAACCTCGGTTAATTTACGCTACAGAGCACTATCCGCTAAGTATAACATTTACCCGAATAGCTTTGGATTGAACTCTTTCAATATATTGGGCAGGGTAAGGTGTGTCCGCCAGGTTCCTTGCCCTCCAATGCACCACGCCAGCCCACGGTTTTCGATTAGAAGTTCCCAAAGGGCAACGGAGTTTGCTGCGGTTGCGCTCGTGAGTGAGTCACCGACCGCCGAAATGATGTCAATGTCTCCCGGTCTCAACTGATGGACGCTGGTTGGGACCTTATCGCTACGGTATCCCCTCGTGTCGCATGGGAACGGGACATTCGGCATTACGTGAGGCTGCAGGAAAGAACCTTCCACCCTACCCCCAGTGGGACCAAGCAACCGATTATAAATCTCTCGGAAGCCTCTGTAGAACATTCGAATTGGCGTCGAGGCATCCAGCTGACTTGTCACGATATGATTTTCGTACTCGTGTGTTTTGGTTAGATTTTTCAGAATGTTACCTCTCTGCCTGTTGATTCGATTCTGGCCGAGTCCGGTCTCCATCTGTGCGATTGCCAGCACCAGCAGCGACAAGATCAACTGTTTTCTCCCGTGAAATTCCATCTGGAAAATTGTTCCATGAAACCGCATGAAAATGGCATGCAAAGAGAAAGCATCATATAAATTGAAATATTCAAATTTTTCACCTCGGATTCGATGTGAATATGCAACGGTGTGAGCCGAGGTTATTTTCCGGTCCGTGTATGGGAAGCACGTGAGCCATACGCGCCCGGCTTTGGTTTTTCGGGCCAGGTATATAATGTGAATTATTTAGTCCAAATTTGTGAGAATACCTTCTACGTGACTGGGGAACTAATGCGACCGAATGCACTTATGCCATTCCACCGGAGCACCGGAGAATTCTGCATTCAGCACTCGTAGATGCAATTGAAACTGCGAAGTTTTTTTTTCTGCTCGGTACCATCGTTTTATGATCCGGCACGATGCTCCCACGTGAGACAGTTGAATGGGAGCAATTCAGACGTTGTAGGTTTAACGAACATTTTTAAAGTTTATGGTGGTTTAATTCGTTCACATAAATTGCATGCATGCATTCGTACATAGTTGATGTACTAATAATGGTAGCGGAAGGAATAACTACCTCCTAAATGCTACTGTGGGACTGATCCAATAGCGTAGATTATTATTAAGGCGAAAATAAATTCGTGGCTTGTCAGCAGAAAAAGAGAATGTGATACGCAACGAATGTGAAATAAATCTGATTTTACATAGTCTTTTTTGGGAATTCTGAAAAATCTGTGCATTCTATTCTATACTATTCAGCTATGTATGAATTCGCAAACAACTGTATCGAATTATACTGAATCAATTTTCTATCTTTGCCAAATGAAAGTTAAGGCACTCTTTTTGAAAGGCAAATTGCTTATAATGAATTTTTCCACATTCCTCGTCAGTATATGCTCGTAAGTTGGCAGCGCATGTGGAGTGGAGATGAGTTCGGTCGTTGGTTACACACGATTATCCCTAAGGTCTCGACGAGGGCATGGTTCAAGGGATTGAATATAGGTCGTGATTTCATTCGCGTGATATCTCGGCTTATGTCCAATCACTACAACCTAAACGCGCATCTCTATCGCATTGGGCTCGCAGCAAACAATCTTTGTGATTGTGGCGATGGCTACCACGACATCGAGCATGTTGTCTGGTCGTGTATCCGGTTCCATGCTGCTCGCTCTCAGCTCTCTAGAGCACTAAGAGCACAAGGCAGACAATCGGATATCCCCGTCCGGGATATCTTAGGTAGCCGTGATCCTGATCTTCTGCTTCATCTATACCTGTTCCTCAGAAACGCCGATGTCAACGTTTAATGATGTTTCCTTCGTTGTGTCCCCGTTTCATATCCACCCTATCCGATCGATAAACTTTTACTTAGTCGCGGCAATACATACACACACTCTTTACAGACACACGGGCAAAAGGTTGTGCAGTCCACTGATCATTCAACAAGAGCCAAAGGTTGTACCGATCATGACAACTCTACACGAACTGATGATTGCGCCGGCTAGTGACCATTCTATCCTGGATTCCTCGAGTCGAGAAAGACGCACCACGCTAGATATGAGGTACAGACTAGGGGGGCGTTGCTGATTAATGGTCAGCTGCATCCCAATAGGAAGTATCCCGTGTCGGGCACACGTACAGAGCATTGGCAACATCCCAATTACGACAGCTACATCCCAATTACGAAAACACTTGTAATACTAACCTCGAGCCAACCGCGAGTAATCGGTTACATATTACTAACATAGATAATAAGAAAAATTGTATTGAACTCCCGGCCCCGTGAGGCTAACGCCATATGCGCCTTTATAAAAATATATATTTTGGAAAAAAAAAAATGAAAGTTATGGTTATAGATGTAATGAACGATGTTCATTCATTAATTCATATTTGCCTTGTTTGACATCCAATACAGCAAGGCTTGTTTATGATAAAAACGTTTAGTTCTGTTTGATAATCCTATCGATTTTGAACAAAAAGACACTGATTGATGAAATCCAATAACACTTCGCCGAGAGCCTATCATTTAATGTCCTATCCGAGAGATTTAATTTATCAAAATCAATCTTCCATCATAAGCTATGAGAAATCGATAATTATTTCGTTCTATAATAGTTGTAATTACAATTTTAACCGTTTAGTAATTTAGCAAGTAAAGCTAAAAATCCATAGGTAATTGCAATATTTTTTTTATCGGTATTGTGCCAATAAATATATTTCACTACATGATCGAAGGAATTTAAGTGGCCAACAACTAAGCAACTAACGAATTGGCTGACATTATAGTTGCAGATGCCAGAATGCAGTTGATGTACATTAGGGTCCCAATGAATGTATTGAAAAAAAATCGACCCTAAAATTAAAAACAGTTGCCCCATACAAAATGTTTACCACCTCGAAAAAACATTCTATGCAAAATACTAGCTCAATCGGACTTAAGGGAGAGTGACGCAAAGCGTTCAAAGTTTGAGTTTTTTGAAAATCGAAAAATCACCCAAGTAAAATAAAGGATATCGGGGGTCTCAAAAAAAATTTTTTTTATACCTCTTGCATGAAACGTCGAGATCTACCGTCACCTTAATAAAATATTTTTTGTCAAAAATCGACACTTTGAGACTTAGCCGTATCATCGGAATACGAGGCAAAAACGTGTGGTTTATGGTGCCAATGGAAATGATCATCTTGATTTTTCATACTTCGTGCGAATTGTTGATTTACACTATAAAATAACCAATGCAAAATATGAGTTCATTCAGACTGCATTTACCAGTGTCGCAAACGTGAAAATTTGAGTTTTTTGAAAACCAAAAAATCACCGGGTATCGGGGTTTTCATATTTTTTTATGTGAAATGTCTTAAAATTGCATGACACGTGGAGATTTACAGTTATCTAAAAAAATATATATATTTGTTAAAAAATCGAATTTTCAAATGGAAAAACGACCGAGCGCCAAAAAACTTTTTTTTTTTACTAAAAATGTTTTTTCGAGATATTTATGTTTTTTCGAGTAAATATCAACGTGCTATAAAAAGGCAAGAGAGTATACTATGTTCGTAACAGTTGGTCGTGTCTTTCGATTTGTTTCTATCGCGATTCCATTCACCCTTCCAAGAGAGAATGGAATGGATCGCATTTCTAATGAGGTTCTAATAAGATATTTCCATGCTGTTAATAGAAACTCTCCGTCCTCCTTTAGCAAGACGGTGAACTTCCCCGCTTCTTGGGATATAGATATGACATGAGATCCGTCAGAGAGCAGTGTGTTTACCTCTTAATAGATCTTCAATTTCTTGAATGAATTTCTTGAATTTCAACTTAACAGCCTCACGTGAGAAATGACTAAGTTCATCGGGAACTAGAATGCAAGTTTTAGTGATACAAACTCGAGTTCGTACGCCACCATCTTTTCATTTATTTTGAAAGTCATAAACAAGCTTTCGAAACGTTCTATTTAGATTTAGTCATAGTGTCACGGGATAGTGTAAAGGTATGATATCTGTTTTAACCCATATTGTACTGAGTAGTAAAAATTATTTTTTGACAAAAGCCATTGGATAAATTTTGATTACTGGCGTTGAAGAAACCCCAATGTTGAAGAAAAATGTTGTTCCAATCTTCCAGGAAATGACAAAACATAATAAAAACTAGAAATCTAAAATTGACCAAAACCTGCTTTTTTTTCGTTTCTGTAGGAGATTCAATCGAATGGGTTTTTACCTTACCTGTGTGTTTATTTATGAAAGTAATACTATAGAAAAGTCTGCACTCAGATAAAGAATGATAGAGAGCTTTTTTCGTTTTAAATCACATCAGGATTCATAGTTTCTGGCTAAAAATGATTGTTAATATACAAAAATTCGACGATTTTAAAATTCATTCAAATCGACGTTCCACAATGTTCGTCAAAATTGTTTTACCATATTGGGCTCATTTTTTAAATATTCTTCATGACTTCTATTATATATGGAAGAATAAAAAAAATTAAAATATATATTGCAAATTAATGTTTTTTTTGTAAATAAAAAAAAGATACTATTTTTTTCTCAGTGTATTTTTTTCACATTTGAACATCAATACTCTATAACTCTTTCAAAATCGCTATTTCGGTAGGACTCATTGTTTTTGAGATATAAATTATGAAAGATTTCTCTTACTAAAATCGATACGCCCTTTTCAAAAGTTACACTTGAGTCAAAAATTCCCAAATGCTGTGGAAAACTCATATTTTCTCCAACCCAAACAGAATACAAACTTTCGTTCGAATCAAAAATACATGTTTTTAAAATATGCATTTTTAGT